>NC_066570.1:2452500-2475000 GCF_024679095.1 Eriocheir sinensis
GTCGGTATTACAAGCCACTTTCGCTTCTCACATCAGCTATTTCTAAAGGTCAAAGAGGGGGTCAGTCGGGTTCTAATGGGTGTTTCTTGAGGTTCACGGTACAGAAGAAGGGTCACACTACCACCAGGGTCATTAAACTACTCCTGGAAATGCCTACAACTCCTACGAAAGCCTTGTCAAATATGTGTTCTTTGGCGGCGAAATGTCTTGCAGTACGAGCCATGAGGTTTTCGTTATTATGCTCATAGGGAGTTAAAGTAATAAGTATGCGAGGAAAATTTTTATGGTTAGGAATACGTGGAAAGTTATGAAACGGGAGAAGTGAAGATCTGTGGACTGAAGGGCGATGATAAGTCGAGTTCGTAACTATTATATCATCCACAAAAGCGTAAAAGCAACGAGATGAGGAAAGTATGCACAAAGGCGTTGTAATGTGAAAGGCACGTAAAGTAATTGAAATATATAGAAGTGTCGGCAATTCAATAACGAGATGGCGTTAATGCATTTCATAATTCTACACGACTTAAAAAAAGGCTAATGAGGAGGAAATTATACCTAATGGAACTACAATATCAAAGGAATGTAAAGTAATAAGGAAATATACAAGCGTTTAATTCAATAGCAAGATGGCGTTAATGCCTTTCATAATTATAGACAAAATAAAACAGTTAACGAGGAGGATATTATACCTAATGGAATTGTAAGATGAAAGAAACGTAAAGTGATATATTCAGTAATGAGAGAGCGCTAATACATTTCATAAATTATACACAGGGCAGTTCAACTAATTAGAAGGAAATTGTATCAGATTAAAGTACAGTGTGAAGGGAATACAAGGTAGGTGAAGTAAATATAATTGTCAGAATTTCAATAATGAGAAAGCACTGATACATTTCATAATTATAAAACTAGTTGGACTAATTAGAAGGAAATTGTATCAGATGAAAGTACAGTGTGAAAGGAATACAAGATTGGTGAAGTAAATATAATTGTCAGAATTTCAATAATGAGAAAGCACTGATACATTTCATAATTATAAACACTAGTTGGACTAATTAGAAGGAAATTGTATCAGATTAAAGTACAGTGTGAAGGGAATACAAGATTGGTGAAGTAAATATAATTGTCAGAATTTCAATAATGAGAAAGCACTGATACATTTCATAATTATAAACACTAGTTGGACTAATTAGAAGGAAATTGTATCACATTAAAGTACAGTGTGAAGGGAATGCAAGGTAGGTAAAGTAGATCTAAATGTCTGCAATTCAATAACGAATTGGCATTTATGCATTTCATGATGACACACCGAGTAGTTAACCAATAAACGCGAAAGTAAAGTCAATGGAAGTGCAATGTAAATGAAATGTAAATTAATAAAAAAAATAAACAGGTGTTCAATTCCGTAACAAGATGGCATTAATACATGTCTCAACTATACACAGAACAGGCTTACAGTAATTGGAAGGAAATCATACCCGGTGAAACTATAGCACAAGAAGAAATCCAAAGTGTTGCAGAGAGAAATGGAAGCACAATGATAAGTTGGAGAGAACACCTTTCCTGAACACGTACACACAGGGTAAAGAAACTAACCGGGAGGGAATCATAACCCAAAGTAACATCGATTTTGAGCCATTGATTTTGACGTTCTTAAACCTCTCACATTTGGGGAGCAGCGACATTGGAGGCTTTTTTATGTATCATCTTTGGACCCTGGAGCTGTTTCGTTTACTGTAAAGAAACTCGAAAGAAATGTACGAATGTGTAAGAGATAAGCAACGATTTCAAATAGTATATCGCAAACTTTATCATGTAGACGTTCGTGGACCGGAAAGGAAGATATGCCAATGAAGTGTTATAGAATGAATGTATGTGAAATAGAACAACACAGAGAATGCCAATGAAGTGTAGGACAGTGAGTGTGTTATGTGTAAGAGAATGATAGAGGCAGTGCAAATTAAGTTAATGAATGAATGAATGAATGCCAGTCAAGTGTTAAAGAATGAATGATACCGAATTTATAGAACATTTTTATTACAAACCTCTTGGTCATCAGAGGAGCAACAACGAATATATGCCAATGAAGTGTTCGTTTCTATTTTTTTGCGTGCTGCCCATAGCGCCGGTAGGCTCTCTTGGAGGGCTTGGTGGTCGGCCCCGCCCGTCAGTGGTGCGGTTGAATTTAATTTTACGTGGTGCTGCGATGTATATGACTTGTTTGACTCATGTTGCCCCCCAATGCTATTTTGACCAAAGTCGCTGTAATTAGGGTTGTCTGAAGGTCTGGGCAGCATATGGGTATTCTTCCGACACGTGGCAAAGACTGAAAACTGCCAGCGTCTTGCAGTGAGACTTGCACCTCTGTCTTCAAAATCATCACTCCGCTGTCCACTCGGTCGCCGCCTCCCTGCACAAGAAACACAAGATAATATACTGCAAACATCAGTCGTAAGAGGAGCGTCAGTGTCATAAGTCCAGAGTGATAAGAGGCACGTCAGGGTCATAAGAGGAGAGTTATAGAGATAAAAGGAGAGTCATACGAGGTTGGTCAGGGTCATAAGAGGAGAGTCAGGGTCATAAAAGGATCGGAAAGGAAGATTTACCGAGCCTTTTCCAGCTACTCGGTCAAAAAAAAGCTCACCCAATGGCAATACTTTCCTTCCTGTGCCTCTTGACATGCATAACGTGACTGTGTGAAGCGGACAGCGACGTCGTTGTGTTTTTTGTTACCATTATCAGCCTTTGCGTTTAAAGGTGAAAATCATACTCGATGGTTGTCTTTTACATGAGGGCGAAGGTGTGTTTAAGAGAGTATATAAAGGAGCCAAAATGAAGGATTGTGAAGCTGTTGTTATTGTCGTTAAGCAGCTTTTGTCAGCCACTGGAACGGGATAGAGCTAAGCGTAAGATCAAGAAAAATGTCCTGAAGTATTTGCTTGATTTTTCACCCGTCGCATTAGTCTATATTAACATTGGTGTGGGTGATCTGTCCATTTTGACCCGTTTTTCAAGGCGTGGTTAGTTGTTTCGTTGGTTTTGTTGGTTTTGTTGATTTTTTTTACAGCAAAGGAGACAGCACAAGGGCACAGAGAGAGGAAACAATAATAAAAAAAGCCCGCTACTTGCTGCTCCTGTAAATAATCCGAATTATATAACTTTCTACGACAGAGTTTATAACATATCGACTTAACTCTGAAAATCCAACAGTTCCAACAAAAAGTGAAGTAATTGTGGAGTAAAAAATGAAGGAAAAAGACACGCTACCCACATGACTTCATAAATACTAATAAGACGTTTAGTAAATCAGGCAGTTAACACCACAAAGCACATCCCTCCCAGCATCGAACCAATACCTCGAGCCTAAATATTATGCCATTGTTCACCCGTGCTAGTTTTCCCAACACTTCAAGTTAATACAATAATGATTTAGCGCAACTGGTGTGTGTGTGTGTGTGTGTGTGTGTGTGTGTGTGTGTGTGTGTGGAGAGAACATTCCCACCCACACCGTGACGCAAGGGATACCAGTGAGGGTCTTGCGGCTCGGGAGTGTGGGCGGGACAGTGGGATGTGGAGATTTAATTAACATATCAGTCGTTGGCCCGAGAAACGGCTCCACCTTGTAATGTAAGGCCGAAGGGGATGAGCCGCGCAGCAAAGGTTAGGTGTTGGGTAATAAAACATCCGGTATCGGTAATGTTTTCTCTTTTAATTACTCGACACAGCTCCGTTACTTACAATTTTACTCAATACAGATAAAACGTGAATCGGGTACAATCCTTCTTCTCTTGTGATACTCTCAAAACACACACAAAACATCATGAATCTTGGTGTTTTCGTCATTAATATCACTAATAACAACTTCTCCGTCAAAGGCGTAAAAAAAGAAGAAAACAATAATGAAAAAAAGCCCGCTACTTCCTGCTCTTGTTAATATACTTAGAAATAACACGCCCTGAATCTCTTAACATTTTCGTTCTTTATCCCTTCGTCTCCTTTTCTACACTCAACACAGAAATAAATAATCCTTAACCTGTAACATTTTTAGTCCTCCATCACTAAACATTATTCTCCGTCATTTCTTAAGCACTCAACACAAAGATATCATCCGGAATCTGTAATATTCTCATCATTTATCACTGAACTCCCCCGTCACAAAGACATTGGCGAGAATGGTTTACCAGTAGTGTCATGGATGAGTAGAACAGGCTTGGCAGTCATATTGTGAGTGCCAATACAATAGATACATTCAAGAAGAGGTTAGATCATTTTTTGGCTAGTGAGGTTAGCTGGGGGTTGGGTTTATAGGAGTTGCCTTGTATAGGACTACCAGATTCTTGCAGACTCCTGTTTTTGTGTTCTTATGTCACTTATACACTCAACGCAGACTCATCCATGCTGCCTCACTGAACGTTCTTCCCACCAACATCAAATTCCTCTAGTCTTCCTATTATAAACTCAACGCAGACTCTCATCCATGCTGCCTCACTGAACGTTCATCCCTCCTACATCAAATTCCTCTAGTCTTCCTATTATAAACTCAACGCAGACTCATCCATGCTGCCTTACCGAACGTTCATCCCACCAACATCAAATTCCTCTAGTCTTCCTATTATAAACTCAACGCAGACTCATTCATGCCGCCTCACTGAACGTTCTTCCCACCTACATCAAATTCCTCTAGTCTTCCGTTACTCGTTCCCTGTGTCACGTGGCCCAGACAACACACATCATCCCCGTCAGGCAAAGCTTTCCTCAGCCAGTGGTCAGCGCCCCCCACCTCCACCACCACCTGCCTCACCTGCCTCATTACCTGTCCCCTTCACCTCCAACACCACCTGCGTCATCTTCCTACACTCATTACCCTCGTCACCTGTCCCACACACATCTCGAGTCACCTGCCCTTAAGATTAAACACCTTCGCCTCTCGCCTCAAGCACAAAAGTGTCATCTGGTCTGCACACAACCAAGTCCCAAAGCAACGCCTCATCTGTTTGTCACTTTACTATTCTTGTTGCTATTTTTATCCCCATGTCTAAGCCAATTGTCCTTGAACATCTTCTCCTTCGTCTCTTGCCTCACACACAAACTTCCTTCTGTCCAGGATAAAAGAAAGTCCAAAAATAACGCCTCTTCACTACCTTGGTTGTCTTATACTTGTTGCCTTCTTTGTCTGTCCTGCACTCAGAACTTGCGTCACTCCTCCCACACAAGCACATAACTTCAGTCCACCTTCTGCTACCTGGCCCACGTAAGTCCCGCGCCATTATTTCCCCCCACACAATGCATTCACCAAAGAACACCTTTACCCAAGATCGACACCACCACCTTATTCGTCCCACATAAAAGCTGCTTCACTTGGTCTCCGTCACTTGCCTTCTATCAAACTTTGGTCACCACTCCCACTCGCTAAACTTGTGACTCCGATCACTACCACAACACCGCCACAGAACTACGCGTTACCCAGAATAGGCAGCATTAAGTTTGTCAGCTTCCCTTGCGCCATCTGTCCTTCGTCGTTTGGTCACCACTCCCACTCGCTAAACTAGTGCCACCGATCATGAACACAACACCGCCACAGAAAAATGCGTTACCCAGAATAGACAGCACTACTTTTGTTAGCTTCCCTTACTGCATTTGCGCTTTAATCCTCCCCTTCGTCTTTGGGTTACCAGTCCCACACGCTGAACTTGCTCGACCTATCATGACCACAACACCGCCACAGAAAAACTTGTCACTAAAAATAGGAAACACCACTTTTGTCAGCTTCCCTCACAACCTTTGCTCCATCTCTCCTCCGCCTCTTCGTTACGAGTTCCACACTAAACTTGCGTCACCAATCATGAACACCGCCAAAGAGCAACCAACACATCACCCAAAATAGGAGATACTGTTTTTGTCGTGTCTTCCATGTCTATGTAGAAGGTAGTGAAGAGGCGTTACAGATCTACCGGCCTCTTACAGACTCCTACGTTCTTATGTTCTTATGTTCTTATGTCTTCTATCACAACCTTTGCAACTTATGTCCTCCGTCTCTCCCACTACACTTTCATCCTCTGTCCTACACATTGGCATAGTGATAGTGTTAGAACTGCCCTAAAATAACACAAAGAAGGGAAAACTTGTAATATGTAGTAAGGAACGAGGTCTGGCATACTGGTAGTCATGGAACTGAGCCAAAGAAAGGGTTGATGAAGGAAGAGCTGTGATATGTAATAGAGAACAAACTCTAGCATACTGATAGCGCTGGACCTGATATAAGGGAAAGACCAAGGAAGGGAGAGCGTGTAAAATATAACAGGGAACAGGATCCGGGATATTGATTTAAAGGAAGGGCCGAGGAAAGGAGAGCTTTTAATACGGGAGTGTGTCTTTGGGTACGAATTCTGGTGACCTCTTGTTCGTGTCATTGAAGGGCCGTGGTAGTGACATGTTGTGTTTGTGTCTGTGGTTTGTTGTTGGTCATTTAGCGACGTGCGTGAGGGAGAGTGACGCTGGTGACCTGTTTTTGGTGCGTGTGTGCGTGCGTATGTGTCAAGTGCTGTGCTGCTGTGGTGACCTGTTAGTGACGACCTGTTGCTGGTTAGGTACGGAGGAGGAGGAGGAGGAGGAGGAGGGGTAGGGGGAGGAGAAGGCGAGTTGGTGACCTGTTGCTGGTCTGTTTCTGACGTGTTGTGTGACCTGTTGCTGTAACCTGTTGCTTGTGTCTGTGTCGAGGAGAGTTGTGGCAGCGATTCTCAGTGGTGGTGGTGGGGAGGAGGAGGAGGAGGAGGAGGAGGAGGAGGAGGAGGAGGAGGAGGAGGGGGGGGGGGAGGAGGAGGAGGAGAAAAAAAGCATGAGAATTAGGTGGAAAAGTAGAATAAAAAAATGTGAAGATGAAAGGAAAAAAAAAGAAAATAGAAAGAAGATATAGAGGATAAAAAAAGATGATGATGATGATGATGATGATGATGATGATGATGATGATGATGAGGAGGAGGAGGAGGAGGAGGAGGAGGAGGCAAAGGAAAAGAAGGATGAATAAGAAGAAGGTGGAAAAGAGATGGAGGAGGAGAAAAACGAAAATGAGGAAAAGGAGGAAGAGGGAGAAGAAAAGAAGAAGAAATAACGAGAAAGCGAAGGAGGAGATGAAGGAAAAAGAGGAGAACGAGGAGGAGGAGGAGAAGGAAAAGGAGAAAGAAATTGGAGGTTAAAGAAAAGATGAAGAAGGAGGAAGAGGAAGAGAAGGAGGAGGAGGAGGAGGGGAAGGAAAAGGGGAAAAAAATTGGAGGTGGGAGAGAAGATGGAGAAGTAGGAAGAGGAAGAAGAGGAGGAGAAGGAGGAGGAGAGCAAGGAAAAGGGGAAAGACATTGGAGGTGGAAGAGAAGATGGAGAAGGAGGAAGAGGAAGAAGAGGAGGAGAAGGAGGAGGAGAGCAAGGAAAAGGGGAAAGACATTGGAGGTGGGAGAGAAGATGGAGAAGGAGGAGGAGGAGGAGGAGGAGGAGGAGGAGGAGGAGGAGGAGGAGGAGGAGGCAGCGATAAAATCAATGAAGCCTTACAAAAAAAAATCTATAGGTCGCGTTTATCAGAAAATTCGTTCGTCACACAATTTTGGATTTTTTAAAAGGACGGAGAAAAAAAAATAACAAGAGGAAAAAAGTAGTAAGTTGTTGTTCCTCTTCCTCCTCCATCCTCTCTTCCTCCTCCTCCTCTTCCTCTTCCTCCTCCATCTTCTCTTCCACCTCCAATTCCTTTCTTCTTTTCCTTGCGCTCTTCCTCCTCCTCCTCCTCTTCCTCTTCCTCCTTCTCTATCTTCTCCTCCTCCTCCTCCTCCTCCTCCTTCTCCTCTTCCTCTTCCTCCTTCTCCATCTTCTCTTCCACCTCCAGTTTCTTTCTCCTTTTCCTCTCTCTCCTCCTCTTCCTCTTCCTCCTCATCCTCCTCATCTTCCTTCTCCTCATTTTTGTTTTGTCCCTGACGTGTATATATCTTGTTTTTGTCGTTTTCTGTTTTGTTTTCTTTCAATCTCGTAATTTTTCTTCTTTTTTTCAATTTATTTTTCTCTATCTTAGTTTGCGTTGCTTTATCTTGTCTGTTTTTTTTCTTTCTTTCTTTCAATTCCCTTGTTTGTTTTCTTATTTTCTTTCTTTCTTTCTCTTTGTTCTTTGTTTCTTTTCCATGTCTCCTTTCTTCCCTTCTTTCTATCTGACGTTTTGTGTGTGTGTGTGTGTGTGTGTGTGTGTGTGTGTGTGTGTGTGTGTGTGTGTGTGTGTGTGTGTGTGTGTGTTTCCTCGTTTTGTATCTTCTTTTTCTTCCTTCCTTCCTTCCTTTCTTTCTTTCTTTTTCCTTCCTTTCGTCCCCCGTTTCTTCCTTCCTCCCTCCGTTCCTTCCTTCCTTTCTTCCTTCCTTCCTTCCTTTCCCCTTAATTCTCTCCCTTCCTTCCTTCCTTTCCCCTTAATTCTCTCCCTTCCTTCCTTTCCTTAATTCTCTCCTTCCTTCCTTCCTTTCCCTTAATTCTCTCCTTCCTTCCTTCCTTTCTTCCTTCCTTCCTTCCTTTCCCCTTAATTCTCTCCCTTCCTTCCTTCCTTTCCCCTTAATTCTCTCCCTTCCTTCCTTCCTTTCCCCTTAATTCTCTCCCTTCCTTCCTTCCTTTCCCCTTAATTCTCTCCCTTCCTTCCTTCCTTTCCCCTTAATTCTCTCACTCTGTCTCTCTTAAGTTCCATCCATCCATCTTTCTCTTATTCTTTCTTTCTTTCCTTCTTCTCGTCTTTCTCTCAATTATTCTTTCTTTTCTTCTTCTTATTGCTTGACGTGATTGATGTTGTTGTTGTGGTCACGTTCAGAAGAAATAAGTGTTTTTTTCCTCATTCTTTTCCCTCATTTTCCTAATTTTCCTACTCAACCTGTGCAGCAAAAAAAAAAAAAAAAAAAAAGAGAAAGAGGAAGAAAGCAAAAAGGGATTGAGCGAGTGAGTGAGTTGTTTGTTTGTTAGTTAATTTGTTGGTAGGTTAAGGTCTTGGTGTTTATGGGGCGACTCTCTCTCTCTCTCTCTCTCTCTCTCTCTCTCTCTCTCTCTCTCTCTCTCTCTCTCTCTCTCTCTCTCTCTCTCTCTCTCTCTCTCTCTCTCTCTCTCTCTCTCTCTCTCATTCTGGTCCTCTCATCTTTTCCTTCCTTCTCTTCTTTCTTTCTCTTCATTTTCTTCATTCTCCTCCTTCCTTCCTTCCTTCTTTTCTTCCTTCCTTTGTTATTTCTCTTCCTCTTCCTCCCTTCTTTCTTTCTTCTAATTCTTCCTTTCTTTTCTCTTCTTCTTCCTTACTTCTTTTCCCTCTCTTCCTCTTTTCTTCTTCTCTTCCTTTTCCTCCTTCCTTCTTTCCTTCCTTCCTTCCTTCCTTCCTTCTCTCGTCAGCTGCATTTCTTCCTTCTTTGGTTCATATTCTTCCTTTCTACCTTTTTTTTATTTCTTTTTTCGTTGGATCCGTTTTCTTTCTCCCCTTCCTCTCCTTTCTTTCTTTTTTTCCTTCATTTTTCCTTTTCCGTAATATTTCCGTGTTCCTATTTTTTTCAGTTTTCTTCTTAAAGTGGTTCGTTTTTCTCTTTTCCCATTTTTACTTCCTGGTTTGAGTTTTCCTTTTTTTTCTTCGTCCTTCTCATCTTACTAATTTTACTTGATTTCTTTTTATTTCCGTCACTCATTTTTCATTTGGTTTATTCCTTCCATTTTCTTCCTTAATTTTTTTCTGCCTTCCCGCCTCTCTTCTTCTTCTTTTTCCCTCTCTCTTTACTTCTTCTTTAACACTGCATTCCTTCCTTCCTTCCTTCCTTCTTTTCTTTCTTTCTTTCCTTTTCATTTTTCCGTCCTTCCTTCCCTCCTTCGTATTCCTCCTTCCTTTCCTTTACTTTCTCTCTCTCTCTCTCTCTCTCTCTCTCTCTCTCTCTCTCTCTCTCTCTCTCTCTCTCTCTCTCTCTCTCTCTCTCTCTCTCTCTCTCTCTCTCTCTCTTCGTCCTCCTACGCCTTGACTCAGCAATGAACGAATCGATTTCCTTTACATTAAAAAGACGCTGGATCACTACTTCTTCTTCTTCTTCTTCTTCTTCTTCTTCTTCTTTGTTGTTATTACTACTACTATTACTACGAGTCCTATCACTGTTACCATTACTACTATTTCTCCTCCTCCTCCTCCTCCTCCTCCTCCTCCTCCTCCTCCTCCTCCTTGAAGACTAAAGCATTCGTTTCAAAGTCACTCGGGCGAAGGATTTTTTTTTGCGAACTTAATCTTCATGAGAGAGAGAGAGAGAGAGAGAGAGAGAGAGAGAGAGAGAGAGAGAGAGTTAGTACAGTAATTGACAAGATTAATAAGTTAGTCATTTCTTTAGTGATGTAGTTATGAAGGCAGACCAACACACACACACACACACACACACACACACACACACACACACACACACACACACACACACACACACACACACACACACACACTAAACTTTTCACGTCTAGTCTCTTGTCTTTCCCTTTTTCTCTCTTTCTCTCTCTCTCTCTCTCTCTCTCTCTCTCTCTCTCTCTCTCTCTCTCTCTCTCTCTCTCTCTCTCTCTCTCTCTCTCTCTCTCTCTCTCTCTCTCTCTCTCTCTCTCTCTCTCTCTCTCTCTCTCTCTCTCTCTCTCTCTCTCTCTCTCTCTCTCTCTCTCTCTCTCTCTCTCTCTCTTCTCAGTTAGTCTTTGGAGCTGTCTGTCTCTCTGTCTATCTCTGTCTGTCTTTCCGTCCTTGTTTTTGTTGTTTTCTCCTCATGCAAGTCTGTTTTTGCTGTTCTTTTTTTTCTCTTTCTTTCTTTCTTTCTTTCTATTTCTCTCTCTCTCTCTCTCTCTCTCTCTCTCTCTCTCTCTCTCTCTCTCTCTCTCTCTCTCTCTCTCTCTCTCCGAACCTTATTTTCAGCCACTTTCTCTCCACACCTTGCCTCAGCCAGCATCAATACTCCTCCCTTTCCTCCTCCTCCTCCTCCTCCTCCTCCTCCTCCTCCTTCTCTTCCTCTTCCTGCTCCGCATTTTCTTCTTTTACTTCTTTTTTTTTCGTTTCTTATTCATCATCATTTTCTTGTTCTGCTTCGTGATTGTGATTCTTTTCTCGCTCTTCTTTTTTTTCTTTTTTTTCTTTCTTTCTTTTCTCTTTTTTCCTTCTTCCTCTTTCGTTCTTCCCTCTCCCTCGTCATCCTCTCTTTGTCCTTCATCGATTTTCCTTTCCTTTCCAGTTCCTTATTTTATTCTTCTATATTTTTTTTGCTTCTTCCTCTTTTATGCGTCTTCCATGTTCTTTTATTTTCTCCTCTTCTTCTTCCCTTTCGCTTCTCTCTTTTCCCCCTTCTACCCCCTTTATTTAATTTCTTCCTTCATCCCTTTACGCATGCAATCTACTTTACCGAGCCACAAAAGGAGGGCATTACGAGGAGGAGGAGGAGGAGGAGGAGGAGGGGGGGGGGGAGAGAAATGGAGCGCGAATGGAGGAAAGAGAGAAGGTTGAGGAAGATGAGAGAAGAGGGAGAGAGGAGGAAGACAGAAGGTTGTAGATGAGAGAGGAGGGAGAGAGGAGGAGGAAGAAGAGGAAGAAGAGGAAGATTGGAAAAGGACAGGTGAGATAGATGAACCTGAGGAGGAGAAAGGAGGAGAGGAGGTAAATAGGAAGTCAGGAGGAGGAGGAGGAGGAGGAGGAGGAGGAGGAGGAGGAGGAGGAGGAGCCAAAATAATGTGTAGGGGGTAAGGTAAGCTAAGGTAAGGTAAGGCAAGGTAAGGGAAGTTAATGTAAGGGAAAGGAAGGGCAGGGAAGGGAAGGAAAGGGAAAGTAAGGTTATGTAATGTAAGGGAAGGGAAAGGATGTGAAGGAAAGTGAAGAGAATGTACGGGAAGGGAAAGTAAGTTAAGGGAAGGTAAAGTAAGGTAAGGATTCAAAGGTAAGGTGAGGTAAGGTAAGGTAGGGTTAGGTAAGGTGAGGTAAGGAAAGGTAGGGCAAGGTAAGGTAGGGTTAGGTAATGTAAGGTAAGGTAAGGTAAGGAGCTCCGATGTGGGCAAGAAGAGAATTAAGGGGAAGGCAGTTTTAAGGAAAGGGGGAAGGGGGGGGAGTGGGTGAAGGTGATGGGGGTGGTGTTGGAGGTGAAAGGGGTGGGTGGGTGGGTGGTGGGTATCGTTTGCAATATTTCAGGGGCTCACTCACCTTTCTTAATTAAGGCACACAAGAGAGAGAGAGAGAGAGAGAGAGAGAGGGAGAGGGAGAGGAAGTCCATATTAATCAGTTTTTGCATCTTCTTTTCTGCATCTTCTTCTGAATCTTATGTATTCAGTTTGTCCTTGAGGTATCTTTTTTACTTAAACAAGAAGAACACTCCTCTAAGTACACGTATCAGTTTTCCTCTTTTAGTACCTCTAGTTCTTGCTTCGAGGAATCCCATATCTTCTTTTCTGTATCTTCTGTATTTCCTTTTTTGTCCTTAAGCTGTCTCCCTTGCTGTAAAAATACCCCACGCCACTAAGTACACGTAGGAGCTTCCTTTTCTGTGCCTGTACTTCTTGTCTCGAGGAATCCCGCGGCGAGACAAATTAATCAGTTCATTTTGGGAGTCCAGACGGAAAGAAAATTGCATCTTGGATTTCTAATGAGACTTTGCCCTTTATCCGTGCGTTGGGAGGGAGGGAGGGAGATTGGGAGCATATGGGAGACTAGGAAAGAGGAGGAAAAGGAGGAGGATAGGCGAGGAGGGGTGAGGGAGGGAAGGGAAACGTTAGGAAGGGAGCATTTAACAAAAGGAAAGATGGGTGCATAGAGAGAAGAAGAGAAGAAAGACGGAGGAAGGCGAAAGAGAGGAGGAAGGAAGAAGGAAGATAGAGGGAAAGGAGGAAAACGAAGGAGGAACAGTGGTAGAAATAGAGAAAGGAGAAAGAAGGACGGAGGAAGATGAAGGAGGGACCATATGGCAGACTAGAAAAGAGGAGGAAATGGGGAAAAGAGAGGAAAGGGAGGGGGAGGGTTGGCGAGAAGGGGTCAGACGGGGTGCGTTTTACAGAGTACACAAAATTTCTACCTTGACCTTCATACCTGTGGAAATATACAGGTAGTTGAGGAGAGGTCTAAAGAAGGGAAGAAGGTAAGAGTTAGGGAGGCTTTGGGGTAGTCTGGGTAGGTAAGGGAAAGGAAAAGAAAGGAATGGGAATGTCAGAAAGGAAAAAAGTAGGGAGATTGTTATGGCTTGGGTGAAAGTAAGGATGGAAAGTTAAAGTGAAGGGAGGAAGGTAAGATTTAGGAAGGCTTTGGGATAGTCTGGGTAGGTAAGGGAGTTGGGTGAAGGTAGGGATGGATAGGTAAAGTGAAGGAAGGAAGGTAGTATTGGGGGGGTTGGGAAAATACAAACAGGCCATTAGGACAAAGAAAACACATAGAAAAGGTGTTTGTGTGTGTTTGCGTTTATGTGAATGTTGTGTTGCGTAATTGACATTGAAGTGTGAGTGTGTGGCCGATAAGGAAAAGAAAAGGAAAAGAATAGGAAGATTAGAAGGGAAGAAGGTAAGGTTAGGTGTAGGTAAGGGACGCTGAGTTAAAGAAAAGGAGGGAAGGTAAAATTTTGGGATTGTTGAGGATAGTTGAGGAAAACAAAGGAGTGGGGACGTAAGGAAGGAAAAACGAAGGTAGAAACTGCGATACGGGTTTAAGGAAAGTAAGACAGGGAAAGATAAAATAATAAAGTACATGAGTTAGGGAGGCTGTGAGATGCTGTTGGTTAGGGAGATGAGGATGCTGGAGATGATACGGGCAGGAGAGGGTTAAGTAGGGGAAGGGACGGGATGGTAAGGGAAGGGTGAAAGGAAGGGAGGCTGAGGCAGATGAGTGACAGGTAGGAAAAAAAGGAATGAGAATGGTGAAGGTAGGGAGATATTAGGGTAAGGAAGGGAGAGATACAGGGAAGATGAAGTCGAGGGAGGAACGTAGAAAGGTTCATCTTTTTTTCCTCCCTTTTTCCGCCTCATGTCTTATCTCAGTTTCCTTCATCCTCCTCCTCTTCCTCTCTTCCTCCCGTCACTCCTTCCTCCTCCTTCCTCTTCCCTTTCTTCTTTGCCTCTCATCTCCCCTCCAAGTTACACAACACAACATTCACATAAACGCATACACACAAACATCTTTTCTATGGGTTTTGTTTGTCCTAATGACCTGTTTGTATTTTCGTCAATATGGTAACCTTGATGGCTATTGACTTTTTTGAATCCGTGAACCAATTAGCATCAGAACACTTACTTAACACCAATACACCTTCCTCCTTCGTTCTCTTCTTCTCTTCTCCCCTTCCTCGGTGCCTCCCTTCTCTCTTCCTCTTTGCCTCTCATCTTCCTCATTCATCCCCCTTCGTCCTCACCTTCTCTGCCTCCTGTTTTTGTTCTCCTTTTTCCTCCCCTTCCTCTCCTCCTCCTCCCGTCTCTCCTCATTCTTCCTTCTTCCTCAGTCTTTACAATTAGTGCCATGGGAAGATGTAGTGAGATCTATGACTGATCCTCTTCATCTTCTTCCTCCTCCTCCTCCTCCTCCTCCTCCTCCTCCTCCTCGTCTTCATACTTTACCTCTTCCTCCTGCTTTTTCTCCTCCTCGACCTCGACTTCGATCTCCTCCTCCTCCTCTTCCTCTTCATCATCCTCTTCTTCTTCCTCCTTCTTTTCCTTCTTAACAGACACACACACACACACACACACACACACACACACACACACACACACACACACACACACACACACTTTATTACTCAACAGCCGAATACACAACAAACAGCGGCGCACAAACAACAAACACACAAACAAACAAACAAACATTTCCTCCCACAAAATATAACGCAATAACTCGCTGAGCAAAACATTAATTTATGAATAATTTTGTGGATGAATAATAAAAATGCAGAAAATACTATTATGGTGGAGACTGCGGGGTTAGAGAGAGAGAGAGAGAGAGAGAGAGAGGGAGAGAGGGAGGGAGGGAGAAGAGAATACGAGGCAGGAAATATTGGAAGGAAAGGAAGAGTAAGACTGGAAAATAGAATGAAATAGTGAAGCAGTGTTCCTTTGCCTCTTGCCCGTCATATTGGACCGGGAAGATGGAACTAAGAGGGAGGGAAGGAGGGAGGGAAGGAGGAAGGGAGGGAGGGAGGGGGGGAAGGAGTGAGGTAGATAGTGTAGCAGTAGAGAGAAGGAGAGAGAAAAGAGACGATTGGAAACGAAATTGATGGAGAGATTTGAAGGGAGGAGAGGAATGGAGGATGCTGATGGGAGGAATGGAAGGAAATATAGAAAGGAAGAGAGAAGGAAGGAATTAAAGACGCAAAAATGGTTGGAAGGAGAGAGAAAAGAGACGATTGGAAACGAAATTGAGGGAGAGATTTGATGGGAGGAGAGGGATGGAGGATGCTGATGGGAGGAATGGAAGGAAATAAAGAAAGGAAGAGAGAGGGAAGGAATTAAAGACGCTAAAATGGTTGAAAGGAGAGAGAAATGGGACGATTGGAAACGAAATTGAGGGAGAGATTTGATGGGAGGAGAGGGATGGAGGATGCTGATGGGAGGAATGGGAGGAAATATAGAAAGGAAGAGAGAGGGAAGGAATTAAAGACGCTGAAATGGTTGGAAGGAGAGAGAAAAGAGACGATTGGAAACGAAATTGATGGAGAGATTTGATGGGAGGAGAGGAATGGAGGATGTTGATGGGAGGAATGGAAGGAAATAAAGAAAGGAAGAGAGAAGGAATGAATTGAAGACGCCTTACCCTCTCTGTCCTCCCCTTTCCATCTCTTCCCGTTCTTACCCCTTCCCCTCAAGCTGGTGTCCTTACCCTTCCTTTCATCCCCTTCTCACCCCTTCCCCCGCCTTCCCCATCCCCCATTCGTCACCTCATCTTCATTTACCTTGTGTTTTCTCCTCTTTCATTTATCATCTTTTCACGCGGCTGCTTATCTGTCTGTCTGAGTGTCTAGTTCCGTTATATCTATCTATCCGTTTGCTGTTGTTCGTTCATCCGTTAATTCCTTTTTCTACTTTTCTCTACTTTCTCTATATTTCTCTACTTTTCGTTTCGTCTCACCTCATCTCACCTCATCTTCCTCTACCTTGTGTTCTGTCATGTCTTGTGTTTTTTTTTTGTGTGTGTGAGACTGCCCCAACCTTCTGTTTCCTACCATCCCATCCCCTTTCCCGCCATCCCCTGTTCTCCCTTTCCCTGCCTCCCCCTTTCCCAGCCTCCCCCTTTACCTTCCTCCCCCTTTCCCTGCCTCCCCCTTTCCCTGCCTTTCCCTTCCCCTGTCTTGCCCTTCACCTTAACCTCCTCCTCCTACCCTTTCTATCATTCCTTTCTCGTCCCCTCTCTCTCTCTCTCTCTCTCTCTCTCTCTCTCTCTCTCTCTCTCTCTCTCTCTCTCTCTCTCTCTCTCTCTCTCTCTCTCTCTCTCTCTCTCTCTCTCTCTCTGCCCTCCCCCTCCCCCTACCTTCCCCCCACTCCCCCTCTCGCCTCATTATGATTAAGCTCCCTTCCTGATGAGCTTCGTGAGCTAACTCGTCCGCTCAACTTGTGAACTCGCTCTCAAGTTGTGGCAGGATGATCAAATAGTGGTGGTGGTGGTGGTGGTGGTGGTGGAGTGCTTGTGTGGGTGTGAATGGAGTGGAGGATGATAGTGGTTGTGTGGTGATGATGTCTGTATTATGTGGTGATGATGGTGTTGATGATGAAGGAGTGTGATAATGCGGTTAATGGTGGTGGTGATTCTGGTGGTGGTGGTGGTGGTGGTTTTGGTGGAGGGTAGTTATTATTATTATTATTATTATTATTATTATTAATGTAGTTGTAGTAGTAGTTGTAGTAGTAGTAGTAGTAGTAACAGTTGTAGTAATAGTGGTAGTGAGTAACACCAGTAAAGTCTAAGGTATGATATAAAGTTTAATTATAATAAAAAAAAAATAATACCACAACACAAACACTGAAACCATTATATTTCTTCTTCTTCTTCTTCTTCTTCTTCTTCTTCTTCTTCTTCTTCTTCTTCTTCTTCTTCTTCTTCTTCTTCTTCTTCTTCTTCTTCTTCTTCTTCTTCTTCTTCTTCTTCTCATTATATACGCGTTGATATGTTCGTCCATATATTTTGCTTCCCAGAAATTGTAACGATGTACTTGAAAAACTCGCTTCGTTAATAATGTTATAATGATCGACTTCTCGGCGTTACATTTATATTGCCATTGATCTGAGAGAGAGAGAGAGAGAGAGAGAGAGAGAGAGAGAGAGAACTTAATTTCTGATTATCTTCTCATCCACTTTCCTCCTTAATTACTCACTCACTCACTCACTAACTCACTCACTCACTCACTAACTCACTCACTCACTTTCTTACTTGAGGGAAAGAAAGGAAGGAAAAAAATATCCTTTCACCCATTTCTCTACCTTTTCCTCGTCTTCTTTCTTTATTCCTTTCCTCCTTCTCTCTCTCTCTCTCTCTCTCTCTCTCTCTCTCTCTCTCTCTCTCTCTCTCTCTCTCTCTCTCTCTCTCTCTCTCTCTCTCTCTCTCTCTCTCTCTCTCTCTCTCTCTCTCTCTCTCTCTCTCTCTCTCTCTCTCTCTCTCTCTTTCATTTCTCTCATATTTCACTTCTTCGTTATCGCTTCGCCTTTTTTTTTCTCTTGCTCTCAAATTCTCTCTTTCCTTCACTTTAACTTATATAGCTCCATTTTCCCTTCATCTCTTCCTTCTCCTGTTCGTATGTAATCTTATCATGCGTCCATCTCCTCCTCCTCCATCTCTTGCCTCTTCTTCTTCTTCTTCTTTAAAAGGGTGAAAAGGGAGATGAAGGGGAAGACGGTGAGAAAGAAGAAAAAAAAATAAAAAGGGGGAATGAAAGAAAGTGATAGCTAAGAAAAGGAAAAAGATAAAGAAAGGTAAAGAAAGGAAAAGAGAAGCTTAGAGAATGGGAAGAGAATAAGAAGGAAGAACAGGGAAGGAAAGCAAAGAAAGGGAGAAAAAGAGAACGGAAAAATGGATGGGGAGATAGAGAAGGAAGAATAGGGTAGGAGGACAAAGAAAGGGAGAGAGAAAGAGAAAGAGAATGGGAGGAAGGGAAGAGAAGAATAGAGAAGAAAGGAGAAGAAAGGAAGGAAGAGAGAGGAAGAGATGGACTGGCAAAGAAGAGAAAGGGATGTGAAAGGAGAATGGAAGGAGATGAAAGGGAGAGGAGAAAGGTTAAAGGAAGGTAAAAGGGAGATGAAAAAGAGAAGGTTAAAAGGGAGAAAAAGAGGGAGGGTTGATTAAGTATGTTCCTCTCCCTATTTCCCTTTTTCTTTTTTATCTATTTCCTTCTTCCATTATCCTTTCAATTCTTTAACTCAATTTCGTTATCTATTTCTTTGCCTCATTTTCCTTTATATCTCCCATTTTTTGTCTCTTTTCTTTACCTCTTCTTCCCCCTCTCTCTCTTCCCTTTCTCTTCCTCTCTAACGTTTCTCTCTATTTCCTTCTTTATTCCTTACCTTTCCTTTTCTTTATCTCCATTTCTCTGTCTCCTTCTTTCTTTGCCTCCTTTCTCTACCTCTTCTTGTCCCTCTCTCTCTTCCCTTTCTCTTCCTCTCTAACGTTTCTCTCTATTTCCTTCTTTATTCTCTACCTTTTCTTTTCTTTATCTCCATTTCTCTGTCTCCTTCTTTCTTTGCCTCCTTTCTCTACCTCTTCTTGCCCCTCTCTCTCTTCCCTTTCTCTTCCTCTCTAACGTTTCTCTCTATTTCCTTCTTTATTCCTTCCCTCTCCTTTTCTTTATCTCCATTTCTTTGTCTCCTTCTCTCTTTAACTCTCCATCTATCTGTGTCTTTCTCTTCCTCGTTCTTTCTCTTACTTCGTCTTTCTCTGCCTCTTTTCCTTTCTCTACCTCTCACCTTTTCCTTTCCCCTCTATTCCCTCTTTTTCATTTCCTCTCCATTGCTTTACCTGACTTTCTTTATCTCTTCCATTCTCTGTCTCCTTTCTCTATCCTTTCATTTCTTTACCTACAGTTTTCTTTACGACTTTTCTTTAACTACTTCCGTCTTACCTCGCTCATTTTCTTCTACCTATTTATTCTTTTTTTTCATTCCTCTTTTTTAACTTAATTTCAATTTTTTTACATCAATTCTTTTAACCTAGTTCCATTCTTTGCCCTTTCTATACCTCTTTTTTTTTCTTCTACCGCTGCCTCTCCTTAATCTTCAGCGGTCAAGGGTGGGGAAGATGTCAAAGTTGGTCATGGGCGCCGTAGTGAGGTCAGGTGAGGTCAGAAAAGGTCAGGTAAGGTCATGTTGATGACTCCAGGGACTCGTGAACATACCTGGAACCTGTTGACTTAGAAGGGTCTGGTGCGCTCTCTCTCTCTCTCTCTCTCTCTCTCTCTCTCTCTCTCTCTCTCTCTCTCTCTCTCTCTCTCTCTCTCTCTCTCTCTCTCTCCTCGTGCTCTTTATTGCAGGAAATTTCTCTCCATTTATCTCCTTCCAATTGTCTCGTCTTGTGTGTGTGTGTGTGTGTGTGTGTGTGTGTGTGTGGGTTTCTCTCTCTCTCTCTCTCTCTCTCTCTCTCTCTCTCTCTCTCTCTCTCTCTCTCTCTCTCTCTCTCTCTCTCTCTCTCTCTCTCTCTCTCTCTCTCTCTCTCTCTCTCTCTCTCTCTCTCTCTCTCTCTCTCTCTCTCTCTCTCTCTCTCTCTCTCTCTCTCTCTCTCTCTCTCCACCTTCCACATTGACTTACATTATTGCTAAAGTTCGGTTCTGTGTGGGTAGTGATGTGTGTGTGTGTGTGTGTGTGTGTGTGTGTGTGTTTTGCTCCTCTTGGAATCTTTCTGTTAATGGCTCGCTTTTTTATATTTATTTCTCTTTCCTTTCCTCCCTTCTTTCATCTCTTCCTACCTCCTTATCTCCCTTTCCTTTTCTCCTTTCTTTACTCCCTCTCTTTATTAGTCCCCTCTACCCGGATCTTCTTTCTTCTTTCTTCTTCTTTCCTCCTTTCTTCTATTCCTCTCTTCTCTAGGCATCCATTCTCTTTCTCTTCTTCCTTTTCTTCATTTTCCTCTCCCTCTTATTCCTTCCTTTCTTGTCTCCTTCACATTTCCATCTTTTCCTCCTTTCTCTCTTATCTCTTTTATCCATTTCCTGACCTAATCCTTTTCTTTATTTTTCTCTCCCTCTTATTCCTTCCATTTTTTCCTCCTTTATTTCACTGTTCTGTTTTGTTTTCTCTTTTCCTTTACTTCTCCATCTTTTCCTCCTTTCTCTCTTTTCTCCATTTCGTGACCTAATCCTCTCCCTCTTCTCTCATTCTTTTTTTCTTCCATTTTTTCCGTTTCTCCCTCCTTCACCTTCCCTCTTTGTCCTTCTCTTTCATTTCCTCTTTGTTTTTTCTTTCGTATTTCTCCTCCTCCTCCTCTTCCTCCATCTCCTCATTCTTCTTTTACCTCCACCTACACCCTCTCCTCCTCCTCCTCCTCTTCCTTATCATCATTTTTTTCCTCTTCCTCTCACTCCTTTCTTCCTCCTCCTTCTCCTTCTCCCCTCTTCTATATCTTATTTCTCACTTTATTTTCATTTTTCATTTCCTGTTATACATTTCATTTCCATTTTCCTTTCTCCCTTTATCTGCTCCCTCCTGTATTCTCCTTCCTCTTTTTTTATCTCCTCTTATTCCCTTTCATGCCCTTCCTTTTTCATTTAATATTCGTCATCTTCCTTCCTTCCATCTTTCTTTCTTTCTTTCTTTCTTTCTTTCCATCTTTCCTTCCTTTCTCCCTTCCATCCTTCCTGCCTTCGTTCGTTTCTTCCTTCCTTCCTTCCTTTCTTTCTTTCTTTCTTTCTTTCTTTCTTTCTTTCTTTCTCCCTTCCATCCTTCCTGCCTTCCTTCGTTTCTTCCTTCCTTCCTTCCTTCCTTCCTTCCTTCCTTCCTTTCTTTCTTTCTTTCTTTCTTTCTTTCTTCCTTCCTTCCTTCCATTTTTCCTTCCTTTCTCCCTTCCATCCTTCCTGTCTTCCTTCGTTTCTTCCTTCCTTCCTTCCTTCCTTCCTTCCTTCCTTTCTTTCTTCTTTTCTTCCTTCCTTCCTTCCATCTTTCCTTCCTTTCTCCCTTCCATCCTTCCTGCCTTCGTTCGTTTCTTCCTTCCTTCCTTCCTTCCTTTCTTTCTTTCTTCTTTTCTTCCTTCCTTCCTTCCATCTTTCCTTCCTTTCTCCCTTCCTTCCTTCCTTCCTTCCTTCCTTCCTTCCTCTCCTTCTTTCTCTTTCTTCCTTTCTCTTTCTTCCATTTTTATTTCCTTCCTTCCTTCCTTCCTTCTTTCCTTTCTCCCTTCCATCCTTCCTGCCTTCCATTCCTCTTACCCTTTGCACTTATTCTCCCTCTCTCCCTTACATTGTCAGTTCATCCCTCCTCCTCCTCCTCTTCCTCCTCCTTCATCTCCGTTTCCCTCTCCCTGACAAGCCTCGTCCTCCGGCAAGACCTTAACAAGACAACAAAATGTGCCTTGTTGTTTCCTGTTTTTCGCCCCTAGCGATCACCGCCTCTCTCTCTCTCTCTCTCTCTCTCTCTCTCTCTCTCTCTCTCTCTCTCTCTCTCTCTCTCTCTCTCTCTCTCTCTCTCTCTCTCTCTCTCTCTCTCTCTCTCTCTCTCTCTCTCTCTCTCTCTCTCTCTCTCTCTCTCTCTCTCTGTCTGTCTGTCTGTGTGTGTGTGTGTGTGTGTGTGTGTGTGTGTTTTATTCATATCTTTCTAGGTTCATCGTCTCGTCTCTTCTTTTTTTCCATCTTTCTCTATTTCCATTCGTCCTCTCTTCTTTTATCTTTCTTTTTACTTGTTATTCCTTTCCTTTTAATATCCTTTTCCTATTGTATCTTGTCTCTTGCTTCCTTGCGTCATCTGTTTCCCGTTCATAACATCTGGTTTTTATTTTTTATTTTGCTTCGTATTTCATTTTTACTTTTCATATTTACTTCATTTTCTTTCATTTTTTCCTTTTCTTCTATATACGTTCACACATTTTCATTCTCTTTTCCCCATTTCATTCCTGGCATTTTTTTCTTCTCATATTTTCTTTCCCCATTCTTTGTCTTTCATTCTTACTTCTCTTATTTACCTCATTTTCTTTCATAATTTTCCTTTCTTTTTTTCCTATATACTTTCACTCATTTTCATTCTCTTTTTCCCATTTCTTTCTACGCATTTTTTTCTTTTCATATTTTCTTTTCTCCATTTCTCTTTTTTTTCACTCGTTCTACACTCCCCTTCATCCCCCTCATCTCCTTCTTTCTTTCTCTCCCATCTACTCTCCCTCCCTCCCTCTCTCCCTCCCCCTTGCATAGTCTCAAAAACCCTCCATCTCTATCCCATTCTTTTCTCCCTCTCTTCTCTCCTCACTCACTTCTCACTCCTCGTCCTCTCCGCTTCCCCGCTTCTTCCCCTCCCCCTCTTCTTCCCCTCCTCCTCTTCTTCCCTTCCCCCCTCTTCCCACCCCTCTCCCTCCTCTTCTTTCCCTCCCCCCTCCTC
>NC_066570.1:2480000-2550000 GCF_024679095.1 Eriocheir sinensis
AGGGAACAAAGAGTAGAAAAAACAGTGATAAAAAAACTAGCAATTGTAAAATAGATGACAGAAATCCGTAAAAAAAGTAGTAACATTAAGAATGACAACATATAAAAACATCAGGAAAAAACAGTGAAGTGGCAAGAATCGTACCAAAAGGAACAAAGAGTAGAAAAAAACAGTGATAAAAAAACTAGCAATGGTAAAATAGATAACAGAAATTGGAAAAAATAGTAACAGTAAGAATGACAACAGATAAAAACAACAGGAAAAATAAACAGTGACGTGGCAAGAATCGTACCAAAAGGAACATAAAAGTAGAAAACAACAGTGACAAAAAAACTAGCAATGGTAAAATAGATAACAGAAATTGGAAAAAATAGTAACAGTAAGAATGACAACGGATAAAAAAACAGGAAAAAACAGTGAAATGGGAAGAAACGTACCAAAAGGAACATAAAAGTAGAAAACAACAGTGACAAAAGTACTAGCAATGGTAAAACAGATAACAGAAACTGGAAAAAGTAACCCTAAAAAAAACCCAGTAACATCAACACCAGTAACAACAACAGTGAAAGCAACCACACCATTCGCCGTAACAGTGCCACACAAAAAAGGGAAAACACAACACCAACAGCAGCAGCAATAGACCCAGCAGCAGCAGTAGCAGCAAGCAGAAGCGGCAGTAACAATAGACAGAAATAGAAACAAAACCACCGCCAAAACCAGGAACAACAGCCTCACCAGCGCGGTCAAAAGCAGTTATTCCGGCGCATTGGTTTCCATAATGAGCCGTTTTTGTGATAGCCGCGGCCGGGAAAGGCAAACTGATCCACACGGTTTTATATCCTTTTCTCGCCCGGGCTGAGGGACGCGGGTACTCTGTCCACTCCTCTGAAATATATACGTTGGCGTCTCTCTTTTTGGCCACCTTAATAATTTCGGCACCCAAGGACATACATTTAACAAGCCTTTCGTTTTATTTCCTTCCTCTTGCCAGGGATGAGGGACGCGGGTACTCTGTCCACTCCTCTGAAATATATACGTTGGCGTCATTCTTTTTGGCCACCTTAATAATTTCGGCACCCAAGGACATACATTTAACAAAGCTTTCGGTGTATTTCCTTCCTCTTGCCCGGGATGAGGGACGCGAGTACTCTGCTCTTCCTCTGAAATATATACGTTGGCGTCATTCTTTTTGGCCACCTTAATAATTTCGGCACCCAAGGACATACATTTAACAAGGCTTTCGTTTTATTTCCTTCCTCTTGCCCGGGATGAGGGACGCGGGTACTCTGTTCACTCTTCCTTTGAAATACCTGGGTGGACTTCCTTCTTCTTGGTCATATTCTTAAACATACATTTGACAAGGCTTTCGTAGGAGTTGTAGGGAGCATTTTCACGGGTAGTTTTATGGCCCTGGTAGCAGTTGACGAAGCCTCTGTACTATGAACTTAAAGAATTACTCATGAGAACACGTTTAACCTATTTTTTTTATGGCCTTTAGAAATAACTGATATGAGGCTGAAACGTCTGAAAATACTGACCTATAGACCTTTATCTCGCTTACCTACCTGAAAATACCGACCTGTGGACCTTTATCTCGCTTACCTACCTGAAAATACCGACCTGTGGACCTTTATCTCGCTTACCTACCTGAAAATACCGACCTGTGGACCTTTATCTCGCTTACCCTCCTGAAAATACCGACCTATAGACCTTTATCTCGCTTACCCTCCTGAAAATACCGACCTATAGACCTTTATCTCGCTTACCCTCGTGAAAATACCGACCTATAGACCTTTATCTCGCTTACCCTCCTGAAAATACCGACCTATAGACCTTTATCTCGCTTACCCTCCTGAAAATACCGACCTATAGACCTTTGTCTCGCTTACCCTCCTGAAAATACCTACCTATAGACCTTTATCTCGCTTACGCTCTTGAAAATACCGACCTATAGACCTTTATCTCGCTTACGCTCTTGAAAATACCGACCTATAGACCTTTATCTCGCTTACGCTCCTGAAAATACCTACCTATAGACCTTTATCTCGCTTACCCTCCTGAAAATACCGACCTATAGACCTTTATCTCGCTTACGCTCTTGAAAATACCGACCTATAGACCTTTATCTCGCTTACGCTCTTGAAAATACCGACCTATAGACCTTTATCTCGCTTACCCTCCTGAAAATACCGATCTATGGACCGTGTGTGTGTGTGTGTTTCGGGCACTCATCAGTAATTTTTTTTTATTGAAGTTGGGATAATGCATAAGGGTTTTTGTTTGTTGACGATGAATGCAGCGAAAGAAGTGCTTTTCTTATTCCAATTTACAACTTAGTAATCTATTCTTCGTTCCTTATATTTTCTAGTCATTTCTTTTTATTAACATCTGTGCTCGTCTTTTCGGTGCTTTTCTTATTGCAATCTATAACTAACTAATCTATTCTTCGCTCCTTATATTTTCCAGGTATTTCTTTTTATTAACTTGTATGCTTGTCTGTTTTGTGCTTTTCTTATTCCAATCTATAACTAACTAATCTATTCTGCGTTCCTTATTTTTTCTATTTACTTCTTTTCATTAACTTCTATGCTTGTCTTTTTGGTGCTGTTCTTATTCCAATATATAACTAACTAATCTATTTTTCTTTCCTTATATTTTTTAGTTATTACTTTTCATTAACTTGTATGCTTGTCTTTTTGGTACTTTTCTTATTCCAATCTATAACTAACTAATCTATCCTTTGTTCCTTTTATTTTCTAGTTATTTCTTTTATTAACTTGTATGCTCGTCTTTTTGGTGCTTTTCTTATTCCAATTTATAACTAACTAATCTATTCTTCTTTCCATAATTTTCTGTTTACTTCTTTTCATTAACTTCTATGCTCGTCTTTTCAGTACTTTCCTGATTCCAATATATAACTAACTAATCTATCCTTCGTTCCTTTTATTTTCTAATTTTTTTTTATTAACTTGTATGCCCGTCTTTTTGGTGCTATTCTTATTACAGTCTATAACTAACTAATCTATTCTTCGTTCCTTATTTTCGAGGTATTTCTTTTATTAACTTCTATGCCTGTCTTTTTTAGTGCTTCTCTTATTCCAATCTATAACTAGCTAATCTATTTTTCTTTCCTTATATTTTTCTAGATATTTCTTTTTATTAACTTCTATGCTCGTCTTTTTGGTGCTTCTCTTATTCCAATCTATAACTAACTAATCTATTCTCTCCTTATTTCTCCAGATATTTCTTTTTATTAACTTCTATGCTCGTCTTTTGGGTACTTTTCTTATTCCAATCAATAACTAACTAATCTATTCTTTCCTTATATTTTCTACTTATTTTTTTTCATTAACTTCTATACTCGTCTTTTTGGGTTCTTTTCTTATTCCAATTTATAACTAACTAATCTATTCCTCGTTCTTTATTTTCTAGTTCTTTCTTTTCATTAACTTCTATGCCTGTCTTTTTTGGTACTTTTCTTATTCCAGTTTATAACTAACTAATCTATTCCTCGTTCTTTATTTTCTTGTTATTTCTTTTCATTAACTTATATGCCTGTCTTTTTTGGTACTTTTCTTATTCCAATTTATAACTAACTAATCTATTCCTCGTTCTTTATTTTCTAGTTATTTCTTTTCATTAACTTCTATGCTTGTCTTCTGGTACTTTTCTTATTTCAATTTATAACTTACTAATCTATTTTTCTTTCTCTATATTTTTAGTTATTTCTTTTCATTAACTTCTATGCTTGTCTTTTTTGGCTCTTTTCTTATTCCAGTCTATAGCAAACTAATGTATCCTTCGTTCCTTATTTTTCTAGTTTTTTCTCTTCATTAACTTGTATGCTTGTCTTTTTTAGTGCTTTTCTTATTTCAATTTATAAGTAACTAATCTATTCTTCGTTCCATATATTCGAGGTATTTATTTTATTAATTTCTATGCCTCTCTTTTTTAGTGCTTTTCTTATTCCAATTTATAACTAAGTTATCTATTCTTCTTTCCTTATTTTTCTAGTTATTTCTTTTTATTAACTTCTATGCTCATCTTTTTTGGTACTTTTCTTATTCCAATCTATAACTAACTAATCTATTTTTCTTTCCTTATATTTTTCTAGTTATTTCTTTTTATTAACTTCTATGCTTGTCTTTTTGTTGCTTCTCTTATTTCAATCTATAACTAACTAATCTATTTTTATTTCCTTATATTTTTCTAGTTATTTCTTTTTATTAACCTTTATGCTGGAAGTTTTGGTTCTTTTCTTATTCCAAATTATAACTAAGTAATCTATTTTTCTTTCCTTATTTTTCCTGGTATTTCTTTTTATTAACTTGTATGCTTGCCTTTTTTGGTGCTTTTCTTATTCCAATTTATAACTAACTAATCTATTCTTCTTACGATAATTTTTCTATTTACTTCTTTTCATTAATTTCTATGCTCGTCTTTTTGGTAATTTTCTTTATTCCAGTCTATAACTAACTAATCTATTCTTCGTTCCTTATTTTTCTAGTTATTTCCTTTATTAACCTCTGTGCTCGTTTTTTAGTGCTTTTTTTATTCCAATCAATAAATAACTAATCTATTCTTTCCTTATTTTTTATAATTATTTCTTTTCATTAACTTCTATGCTTGTCTCCTTGGGTTCTTTTCTTATTCCAATTTATAACTAATTAATCTATTCCTCTTTCCTTATATTTTCTAGCTATTTCTTTTTATTAACTTGTATGCCTGTCTTTTTTGGTGCTTTTCTTAATCCAATTTATAACTAACTAATCTATTCTTCTTTACTTCATTACTACTCATATCGTCTTTTAGTACCTTCCTTATTCCAATCTATAACTAAGTAATTTTTATTAACTTGTATGCTTGTCTTTTTTGGTGCTTTTCTTAATCCAATTTATAACTAACTAATCTATTCTTCTTTCCGTATTTTTCTATATACTTCTTTTCATTAACTTCTATGCTCGTCTTTTTAGTACCTTCCTTATTCCAATCTATAACTAAGTAATCTATCCTGCGTTTCTTATATTTTCTAGTTATTTATTTTATTAACTTGTATGCTCGTCTTTTTGGTGCTTTTCTTATTCCAATCTATAACTAACTAATCTATTCTTCGTTCTTTATATTTTTTTGTTATTTCTTTTCATTAACCCCTATGCTTGTCTTTTTGCTTCTTTTCTTATTCCAATCTATAACTAACTAATCTATTTTTTCCTTACTTTTCCAGGTATTTCTTTTAATTAACATCTATGTTCGTCTTTATGGTACTTTTCTTGTTCCAATTTATAACTAAGTAATTTATTCCTCGTTCCTTATATTTTCTAGTCATTTCTTTTTATTAACTTGTATGCTGTCTTTTTTGTGCTGTTCTTATTGCAATCTATAACTAACTAATCTATTCTGCGTTCCTTATTTTTCCAGGTATTTCTTTTTATAAACTTCTATGCCTGTCTTTTTGGTACTTTTCTTATTCCAATCTATAACTAACTAATCTATTCTTTCCTATTTTTCCAGGTATTTCTTTTTATTAACTTGTATGCTTGTCTTTTTGGTACTTTTCTTATTCCAATTTATAACTAACTAATCTATTCTTCGTTTCTTATTTTTCTAGTTATTTCTTTTATCAACCTTTGTGCTCGTCTTTTTAGTGCTTTTCTTATTCCAATATATAACTAACTAATCTATTCTTCTTTCCATATTTTGTACTTATTTATTTTTATTAACTTTTATGCCTATCTTTTTTGGTGCTGTTCTTATTCCAATCTATAACTAACTAATCTATTCTTCTTTCCTTATTTTTCTAGTTATTTCTTTTATTAACCTCTATGCTTGTCTTTTTGGTGCTTATCTTATTCCAATCTCTAAATAACTAATCTTTTCTTCGTTCCTTATTTTTCTGTTTATTTCTTTTCATTAACTTCTATGCTTGTTCTTTTGTGCTTCTCCTATTCCTGTTTATTAAGTAACTAATCTATTCTTCGTTTCTTATTTTCGAGGTATTTCTTTTATTAACTTTTATGCTTTTCTTTTTTGGTTCTTTGCTTATTCCAATCTATAAATAATTAATCTATTTTTTGCTCACTTTTTTTCTAATTACTTCTTTTTAGTATTTTGTAATGTTTTTCTTTTTGGTGCTTTTCTTATTGCAATCTATAAATAATTAATCTATTCTTCGTTCTTTATTTTTCTACTTATTTTTTTTTATTAACTGCTGTGCCTGTCTTGTTTGGTGCTGTTCTTATTCCAATCTATTATTAACTAATCTATTTTTCTTTCCTAATTTTTCCAGTTATTTCTTTCCTTTAACTTCTATCCCTGTCTTTTTTAGTGTTTTTCTTATTCCAATTTGTAACTAACTGATCTATTCATCTTTCCTTATATTTCCAGGTATTTCTTTTTATTAACTTCTATTTTTCTTTCCTTATATTTTTCTAGTTATTTCCTTTTATTAACTTGTATGCTTGTCTTTTTTGGTTCTTTTCTTATTCCAGTCTATAACTAACTAATTTGTCCTTCGTTCATTATTTTTCTAGTTATTTCTTTTCATTAGCTTGTATGCTTGTCTTTTTTAGTGCTTTTTTTATTCCAATTTATAACTAACTAATCTATCCTTCGTTCCTTATTTTTCTAGTTATTTCTTTTCAGTAGCTTATATGCTTGTCTTTTTCAGTGCTTTTTTTATTCAAATTTATAAGTAACTAATGTATTCGTCGTTCCTTATTTTCGAGGTATTCCTTTTATTAAATTCTATGCTTGTCTTTCGTTCTTTGCTTATTCCAATCTATAAATAATTAATATATTTTTTGCTCCTTATATTTATCTGTTTACTTCTTTTTATTATTTTGTATGCTTGTCTTTTTTGGTTCTTTTCTTATTCCAATTTATAACTAACTAATCTATTCCTTCCTTATTTTTCCAGGTATTTCTTTTTATTATTTCTGTGCCTGTTTTTTTTGTACTTATTCAATTTATAATTAACTAATCTATTGTCTTTTTGGCGCTGTTATTATTGCAATCTATAACTAACTAATCGTTCCTCATTTTTCCAAGTATTTCTTTTCATTAACTTCTATGCTTGTCTTTTTGGTACTTTTCTTATTCCAATTTATAACTAACTAATCTATTCATCGTTCCTTATATTTTCTAGTCATCCCTTTTAATTAACTTGATTTTATTAACTCTAAAAAGAAATGGCTAGAAAATATAAGGAACGAGGAATAGATTAGTTAGTTATAAACTGGAATAAGAAAATAACCTAAAAAGACGAGCATAGAAGTTAATGAAAAGAAATAACTAGAAAAATAAGGAACGAAGAATAGATTAGTTAGTTATAGATTGGAATAAGAAAAGCACTAAAAAGACGAGCACAGAGGTTAATAAAAGAAATAACTAGAAAAATATGGAACGAAGAATAGATTAGTTAGTTATAGATTGGAATAAAGAAAAGAACTAAAAAGACGAGCATTGAAGTAAGTGAAAAGAAGTAAATAGAAAAATATGGAAAGAAGAATAGATTAGTTACTTATAAATGGAATAAGAAAAGCACCAAAAAAGACAAGCATACAAGTTAATGAAAAGAAATAACTAGAAAAATAAGGAACGAAGAATAGATTAGTTAGTTATAGATTGGAATAAAGAAAAGTACCAAAAAGACGAGCATAGAAGTTAATAAAAAGAAGTAAATAGAAAAATATGGAAAGAAGAATAGATTAGTTACTTATAAATTGGAATAAGAAAAGCACCAAAAAAAGACAAGCATAGATGTTAATTAAAAGAAATAACTATGAAATATAAGGAAATAAAAATTGATTAGCTAGTTATAAATTGAAATAAAACTAAAAAAATAAGGAACGCAGAATAGATTAGTTAGTTATAGATTGGAATAAGAAAAGCACAAAAGAGACAAGCATACAAGTTAATAAAAAGAAATACCTGGAAAATATAAGGAACAAAGAATAGATTAGTTAGTTATAGATTGCAATAAGAACAGCACCAAAAAGACAAGCATACAAGTTAATAAAAAGAAATGACTAGAAAATATAAGGAACGAAGAATAGATTACTTAGTTACAAATTGGAATTCGAAAAGTACCAAAAAGACAGGAATAGAAGTTAATGAAAAGAAATACCTGGAAAAATAAGGGAATAATAGATGAGTTAGTTATAAATTGGAATAAGAAAAGCACCAAAAAGACGAGCACAGAAATAATAAAAAGAAATATCTGGAAAAATAAGGAAAGAATAGTTTAGTTAGTTATAAATTGGAATAAGAAAAGCTCCAAAAAGACAAGCATACAGGTTAATAAAATAAATATCTGGAAAAACAAGGAAAGAATAGATTAGTTAGTTATAAATTGGAATAAGAAAAGTACCAAAATAACGACCAGACAAGTTAATAAAAAGAAATAACTAGAAAATATAAGGAAAGAAAAATAGATTAGTTAGTTATAGACTGGAATAAGAGAAGCAATAAAAAAGACAGGCATAAAAGTTAATGAAAATAAATAACTAGAAAATATAAGGAACGAATAAAAGATTAGTTAGTTATAAATTGGAATATAATGAAAAGAAATAACTAGAAAAAATACGGAAAGAATAGATTATTTATTTATTTATTTGAATATGAAAAGCACTAAAAAGACGAGCCCAGAGGTTAATAAAAGAAATAACTAGAAAAATAAGGAACGAAGAATAGATTAGTTAGTTATAAATTGGAATAAGAAAAGCACCAAGAAAGACAAGCATACACGTTAATAAAAAGAAATACCTTGAAAAATAAGGAAAGAAAAATAGATTAGTTAGTTATAATTTGGAATAAGAAAAGAACCAAAAATACGAGCATTGAGGTTAATAAAAAAAATAACTAGAGAAATAAGGAACGAAAAATAGATTAGTTCGTTATATATTGGAATAAGGAAAGTACTAAAAAACGAGCATAGAAGTTAATGAAAAGAAGTAAATAGAAAAAATATGGAAAGAAGAACAGATTAGTCAGTTATAAATTGGAATAAGAAAAGCACCCAAAAAAGACAAGCATACAAGTTAATAAAAAGAAATAGCTAAAAATTAAAAGGAACAAGGAATAGATTAATTATAATTTGGAATAAGAAAAGAACACAAAAAGACGAGCATAGAAGTTAATGAAAAGAAATAACTAGAAAATATAAGAAAATGATATATTATTTATTTATTTATTGGAATAAGAAAAGTACCCAAAAGACGAGCATCCAAATTAATAAAAAGAAATATCTGGAAAAATAAGGAAAGAATTGATTAGCTAGTTATATTTTGGAATAAGAAAAGAACCAAAAAGACGAGCATAGAGGTTAATAAAAAGAAGTAACTAGAAAAATATAAGGAAAGAAAAATAGATTAGTTAGTTATCGATTGGAATAAGAAGAGTACCAAAAAAGACGAGCATAGAAGTTAATAAAAAGAAATAACTAGAAAAATAAGGAAAGAAGAATAGATAAGTTAGTTATAAACTGGAATAAGAAAAGCATTAAATAAGAGAGGCATAGAAGTTAATAAAAGAAATACCTCGAAAATATGGAACGAAGAATAGATTAGTTACTTATAAATTGAAATAAGAAAAGCACTAAAATAGACAAGCATAGAAGTTAATGAAAAGAAATAACTAGAAACTATATAGAAAGAAAAATAGATTAGTTAGTTATAAATTGGAATAAGAAAAGTACCAAAAAAGATAGGCATAGAAGTTAATGAAAAGAAATAACTAGAAAATAAAGAACGAGAAATAGATTAGTTAGTTATAAATTGGGATAAGAAAAGAACCCCAAAAGACGAGCATAGAAGTTAATGAAAAGAAATACCTGGGAAAATAAGGAAAGAACAGATTAATTAGTTATAGATTGGAATAAGAAACGAACCAAAAAAGACAAGCGTACAAGTTAATAAAAAGAAATAACTAGAAAAATACAAGGAAAGAAAAATAGATTAGTCAACTATAGATTGGAATAAGAAAAGTACCAAAAAAGACGAGCATAGAAGTTAATAAAAAGAAATACCCGGAAAAATAAGGAAAGAAGAATAGATTAGTTAGTTATAATTTGTAATAAGAAAAGCACTAAAAAAGATAGGCATAGAAGTTAATAAAAAGAAATAAGAAAAATAATGAACGCAGAATAGATTAGTTAGTTATAGATTGGAATAAGAAGAGCACAAAAAAGACAAGCATACAAGTTAATAAAAAGAAATACCTGGAAAAATAAGGAACGTAGAATACATTAGTTAGTTATAAATTGGAATAAGAAAAGCGCCAAAAAAGACAAGCATAGAAGTTAATGAAAAGAAATACCTGGAAAAATAAGGAACGAAGAATACATTAGTTAGTTATAAATTGGAATAAGAAAATCACCAAAAAAGACAAGCATAGAAGTTAATAAAAAGAAGTAGCTAGAAAATATAAGGAACGAGAAATAGATTAGTTAGTTATAAATTGGAATAAGAAAAGAACCCAAAAAGACGAGCATAGAAGTTAATGAAAAGAAATAACTAGAAAATATAAGGAAAAAATAGATTAGTTAGTTATTGATTGGAATAAGAAAATTACCCAAAAGACGAGCATACGAATTGATAAAAAGAAATATCTGGAAAAATAAAGAAAGAATAGATTAGTTAGTTATAGATTGGAATAAGAGAAACACAAAAGAGACAGCATACAAGTTAATAAAAAAGAAATACCTGGAAAATATAAGGAACAAAGAATTGATTAGTTAGTTATAGATTGGAATAAGAAAAGCACTAAAGAAGATAGGCATAGAAGTTAATAAAAAGAAATAAGAAAAATAAGGAACGCAGAATAGATTAGTTAGTTATAGATTGGAATAAGAAAAGCACAAAAAAGACAAGCATACAAGTTAATGAAAAGAAATACCTGGAAAAATAAGGAACGAAGAATACATTAGTTAGTTATAAATTGGAATAAGAAAAGTACCAAAAAGACAGGCATATAAGTTAATAAAAAGAAATAAGAAGAAAAATGTGGGACGAGGAATATATTAGTTAGTTATAGATTGGAATTAGAAAAGAACCAAAAAAGACAGGCATATAAGTTAATTAATTAAAAGAAATAACTAGAAAATATAAGGAAAGAAAAATAGATTAGTTAGTTATAAATTAGAATAAGAAAAGTACTAAAAAGACGTGGATAGAAGTTAATGAAAAGAAGTAAATAGAAAAACGTGGAAAGAAGAATAGATAAGTTAGTTATAAATTGGAATAAGAAAAGCACCAAAAAAGACAAGCATAGAAGTTAATAAAAAGAAGTAGCTAGAAAATATAAGGAACGAGAAATAGATTAGTTAGTTATAAATTGGAATAAGAAAATAACCCAAAAAGACGAGCATAGAAGTTAATGAAAAGAAATAACTAGAAAATATGAGGAAAAAATAGATTAGTTAGTTATTGATTGGAATAAGAAAAGTACCCAAAAGACGAGCATACGAATTGATAAAAAGAAAAGAAAGAATAGATTAGTTAGTTATATATTGTAATAATAGAAGCACTAAAAAAGACAGGCATAGAAGTTAATAAAAGAAATACCTCGAAAATAAGGAACGAAGAATAGATTAGTTAGTTATTGATTGGAATACGAATTGCACCAAAAACACAACCATACAAGTTAATAAAAAAATAACTAGAAAATAAAAGGAACGAAGGATAGATTAGTTAGTTATAGATTAGAATAAGGAAAATACTGAAAAGACGAGCATAGAAGTTAATGAAAAGAAGTAAATAGAAAAATATGGAAAGAAGAATAGATTAGTTAGTTATAAATTGAAATAAGAAAAGCACCAAAAAGACAAGCATACAAGTTAATAAAATAAATAACTATAAACTAAAAGGAAGAAAGGATAGATTAGTTAGTTATAGATTGGAATAAGAAAAGTACCAAAAAGACAAGCATACAAGTTAATGAAAAGAAATAACTAGAAAATATAAGGAAAGAAAAATAGATTAGTTAGTTATATATTGGAATAAGAACAGCACCAAAAAGACAAGCATAGAAGTTAATGAAAATAAGTAAATAGCAAAATAAAGAACGCAGAATAGATTAGTTAGTTATACATTGGAATATGAAAAGCACAAAACAGACAAGCATACAAGGTAATAAAAAGAAATGTCTGGAAAATATTAGGAACGAAGAATAGATCAGTTAGTTATAGATTGCTATAAGAAAAGCACCAAAAAAGACGAGGATTGATGTTGACGAAAAGAAATGACCAGAAAATATGTGGAACGAAGAATAGATTACTTAGTTGTAAATTGGAATAAGAAAAGCACTTCTTTCGCTGCATTCATCGTCAACAAACGAAAACCCTTATGCATTATACCAACTACAATAAAAAAAAATTACTGATGAGTGCCCGAAACACACACACACACACACACACACACATATATATATATATATATATATATATATATATATATATATATATATATATATATATATATATATATATATATATATATATATATATATATATATATATATATATATATATATATATATATATATATATATATATATATATATATATATATATATATATATATATATATATATATATATATAAAGACTGCTGAGAAAAGCGATGATAAGTAAACCGTGTTATAAACATTTCGGAGCTGTCTTGTGACTTCAACTCATCACATTTCCTTTATGTTTTATTTTATCGAGTTTAGATAAATATAACTGAGTTGCGCAATTACTGCTGAGTCCAACGGTACCAACTAAAGTGGTCTGTCGTGAATAAGAGACGAGCTATGACGAAGAAAATACAAGTGTGTAGCGTCACGGCGGACATGAATGGCATGTGAGTGAGGGAGGGGTGCAGCCAATCACAGGAGCCGTAACAAACGCTGCCTAGATGAACAGGCTCCGTGAACACACTATAGTTACTTTATGTCCCTCCTCTCTTATCACTACTACCCATGAGACCTACCCAATTCCTTTTCTTCATTCCCTATTGTTCCTAATAAGTCTTCGGTCCTTGATTTTGCCTTAAGCCACGGTGCTCGCTTTCCGCCTCTCTCGTGTTTTTTCCCTCGTCCCGCTAAAGCTGACCTGCGTTTTAGAAAATGTGGCGCAGCATTGTTACGCGTCCTGGGCTGGAACATTGCTCGCGGATTTGACAGTTTTTGGAATGTAGTTCAGTGTGTGTGTGTGTGTGTGTGTGTGTGTGTGTGTGTGTGTGTGTGTGGATGAGTGATGGCTTGTATGGTTTTGTTTATTTGTGTAGAGTTATAATTAGGTTTGCATTTTTTGTTTTTGTGTTATCTTGTTATGGCTTTGTCACATATTTTTTTTTGTGGTGTTTTTTTTCTCTCGGCAGTCATTTTAATTTTGTTTTGTGTTAATGACTTATATGTTTGTATTTTTTTATGTACTTTCCTTTTTTTTTACAAGAACACTCACTCTAATACGTAAATCTTTGTGCTTAACCAACTAAATAAAATAACTGTGTTCATTTATCTCTTTATCTATCTGCTTATCTATCTATCTATCTACGTATATCTACTTCATTACCTATGTATTTGTCTAGCTATGTGTGTATCCTAGCAGGTGAACGTGTATGAAAATATACAAATGTTTTAAAACGGTCAATAGAAAAAACAACACTAAGTACTTGTTTGAAGCACATTGGACTGCACTTTTGGGGTACTGTGAAATGTAAGATTTGGACTGTACCCAAGACCACGGACCGGGCCCTGTACTATCTCCGGACTGTGGACAGAACTGTGACTGGGAGACTGTGTAGGGTTGGTCTCTCCTTTTTTTAACTGCCTTTCTCACGATTTTTCTTTATTTGTTTTGTACGGAAGGAAGAAATTACATCCACCAGCTATGATTTTTGTGTCTAAATGCCCTGAAGAATCAATGTTTATCTGTCTGTCTGTCAGTCTGTCTGTCTGTGTGTCATCGTATTTATCTTTTTATTAAGCTTCTCACCTGTTCCCTCACCACTACCACCACCACCACTACCACCACCACCACCACTACCACCACCACCACCACCACCACCAATATTGATGCTTTGTTCAAACATACTAACAGATAATGTCCACTGTCTTCTTGCTCCTCCTCCTCCTCCTCCTCCTCCTCCTCCTCCTCTTCTTCCCTCTCCTCCTCTTCTTCCTTGGTATCCTCACCCTAGTCCTCCTCCCCTTCTCGTCATCGTTATGGTCTTCGTTCCCTTCGTCCTCAGTGTTCTCCTCCTCCTCCTCCTCTCCTCCTCCTCCTCCTCCTCCTCCTCCTCCCTCGCGGTGTTTGGCCAGGGTTCGGCATAACACTGGTGACGTAACGAGATGATTCTGTTGACTAATTTTGGCATCATGAAGATTGGAAAGGAGAGAGAGAGAGAGAGAGAGAGAGAGAGAGAGAGAGAGAGAGAGAGAGAGAGAGAGAGAGAGAGAGAGAGAGAGAGAGAGAGAGAGAGAGAGAGAGAGAGAGAGAGAAGGGCATAGACGGGTAAGAGACACGAGTTTGTAGGAAAAAGAAAGAAGGGGACAGAGGGAAAAGGCATTAGGAGAGAAGTTTATATAGGGAAGAAACGTAAGAATAAACGAAGAGAAAGCAGAACATGGAAGGAAAGTCTATATAGGGTGACCAGGGAAGGAAAAAGGGGAAAGAAAGAAACAGGCAGGGTAAGAAGATGGAAAGAGAGAAAGGAGGATTGGCTGAGGGATGGAGACAAGCAGAAGACATCATAAGTGACGAGAGAAAGTGGATAGTGATTGAAGGCTGAGGAACGAAGCAGGCAATAGGAGATAGAATAAGATATGAAAGAAAATGGAAGAGAAATGCTGAGGAATGAAAAAGGTGGAGGAGGAATGAATGAGAAATGAAGAAGTGAAACAGGAGGAAGAGGAAGTGTGTTAAATAAGAAGATACAAGAGATAGAATGATAGATAGTAGAATAGTAGAATAGTAGTAGATAGTCGAATAGATAGAGATAGCAGAATGAAGAAGACAAACAGGAGGAAGAGAAATGCTGTGGAATGGTGATGACTGAGGAATACAAGAGATAGTAGAATGATAGATAGTAGAATAGTAGAATAGTAGTAGATAGTAGAATAGATAGAGATAGCAGAATGAAGAAGACAAACAGGAGGAAGAGGAAGTGTATAAAATAAGAAGATACAAGAAATAGTAGAATGATATATAGTAGAATAGTAGAATAGTAGTAGATAGTAGAATAGATAGAGATAGTAGAATGAGGAAGACAGCAGACAAAGTAGATTCAAATACTAAGAAAGAGCAAAAAAACAACAACTCACTAATAAGGAGAGTACCAATAACAGGAAGACCAGAGGAAGATGAAGAGATGGGAGGGGGCCCCCCCCTCCCAAGGACGGTGGGAGGGGTACTTATTGGGGGAAGGGGAAGGTGTACCAATTGGGGGCTGCCTGTACCCTTGATATTAATGGAACGCTGAGTGGCTTCCCGCTTCCCCCGCCTTGTGACGCCGCCGCTGCTCCATAATCGTGTTACAGGAACTCGACGAGGCCTGGGAGTGGGGGGACAGAGGAGGAGGAGGAGGAAGACGAGGAGGAGGAGGAGGAGGAGAAGGAGGAGGATGAAAGGGTGATGGCACGTCCCTGCACTCAATTAGGTCTCCCTACTGGACGTTGTGTGTGTGTGTGTGTGTGTGTGTGTGTGTGTGTGTGGTTACTGTTCTCATTCATATTCTTATTCATGTTCCTGTTCTTCTTGGTCTCCGTGATTTTGTTCTTGTTCTTGTTCCAGTAGTTAAATAGAAGTTCTGTTACTTAACGATGAGGAATATGTTATGGACCGCGGAAACAAAAGGTGAAAGAAAAACAACAAAATAAACGGTTAAAATAATAATTAGAGGAAGACAGAAAGGACATGGGTGAAAAAGAGACAGTGGAAAATGGTGAGAAATAACCGTAGAATCCAAAATAAATAAATAAATAAATAAATAAATATGTGTATAACGAGAAATTTGAGGACGAAAAAAATAAAGTGAGTACCATTAGTATGTGGAATGAATGGGTGGAACGGAACAAAAAGGATGTATTAAAGGTGGAAAGGTGGAAATTTGTGAGAAAGTGACATAAGGACCAAGTGGACGAAAGAGCAAGGAAAGGAATTAAGGAGGAAGGTGAGAAGGTAGGGAGGGAATGGAGAAGAGAAAAAGGAAGTTATAGAGAGGAAGTATACAAGATTACAGAAGGAAGTGGAAGAGGAAAAGAGGGAGGGAGAAAGAGAAGGGAGGAAGGAAGTATGAAGAAGGGAGCGAATGGAGGAAAAGTATGTTATAGAGAGGAAGTATACAAGATTACAGAAGGAAGTGGAAGAGGAAAAGAGGGAGGGAGAGAGAGAAGGGAGGAAGGAAGTATGAAGAAGGGAGCGACTGGAGAAAAAAAGGAAATTATTGAGAGGAAGTATACAAGATTACAGAAGGAAGTGGAAGAGGAAAAGAGGGAGGGAGAGAGAGAAGGGAGGAAGGAAGTATGGAGAAGGGAGCGAATGGAGAAAAAGGAAGTTATAGAGACGAAGTATACAAGATTACAGAAGGAAATCGAAGAGGAAGAGAGGGAGGGAGAGAGAAAAGGGAGGAAGGAAGTATGAAAAAGTGAAGGTGGCGAATGAGGAAGAGGGAGTGAGGGAAGAGGGAAGAATATAATATAAGAAAGGTATGAAACAGTAAAGCATTGAGTGAAAAAAGAAATGGATGTAGGGAGGAAAGAAAGGAAGGAAGGGAGTGGTAGAGGGGAATTAGGAGAAGGGAATACAGGCGTTAGGAAGGCAGGAAGGGAGGGAGGGAGGAAGAGAGAAGCCCGGACGGAGTTATGGGAAAGTTGAGCTTCGTTTTTTCTCGGGTTAATGGAATCACTCGACCACACACGACTAACTTCTGGCGGCGGCGAGGGCGGAAGTGTGGACGGGCGGGAAGGCGAGGAGAAGGGGCAGGGGACGAGGGATGAGGAGACAGAGGAGGAGGCGAGGAGGGGAAGTAAGGAGGAGGAGAGGAGACTGGTGATGAGGAGCATGAAGGGCGGGAAGGAGTGAGGAGGCGGCGGTGAGGGCGGAAGTAAGGACGGGCAGAAAGGCGAGGAGAGGAGGCAGGGGACGAGGGATGAGGAGACAGAGGAGGAGGCGAGGAGGGGAAGTAAGGAGGAGGAGAGGAGACAGGTGATGAGGAGCGGGAAGGGCGGGAAGGGTGAGGAGGCGGCGGCGAGTAGCGGAAGGAAGGCAAAAGTTAAAAGTCGGCCGTCGCTTGTTGAACGTTTGGAGGGGACGCGGGCCACATTAAACGTTTACACGCACGTTTTTCTCACAGTAATATTAGTTTTTTTGCCGTGTTAGGGAGATGAACAAGTCCTCCGGCACGTATTACAGCGCTCAGGTGGCTATGTATTTTGTATTTTTACCTGGAATACAACTAAACTTACTCTGTGGTGATGTCAAGTTAATGGAGCGTGTTTGCGTGAACGGAATATCAGGAAGGGTCCCTTAACTTTATTGTGTATTGTGATTATCTTGTGGCAATGCTGAGAGAAGGGAGACGGGGAGAGCACTGAGAGGCGTGAAAAACAGACTTAGGGGCAATGTCAAGAAACAGGAGCGTGAAAGGAAAGGAACTGAAGGTGAGTAGGTAGGGAGCGAATGGAGAAAAAAGAAGTTATAGAGAGGAAGTATAGAAGATTACAGAAGGAAGTCGAAAAGGAAAAGAGGGCGGGAGAGATAAAAGGGAGGAAGAATGTATGAAGAAGTGAAGAAGGGAGCGAATGGAGAAAAAGGAAGTTATAGAGAGGAGGTATACAAGATTACAGAAGGAAGTCGAAGAGGAAAATAGGGAGGGAGAGAGGAAAGGGAGGAAGAATGTATGAAGAAGTGAAGAAGGAAGCGAATGGAGAAAAAGGAATTTATAGAGAGGAGGTATACAAGACTACAGAAGGAAGTCGAAAAGTCGTCACTGTGCCGCCCTCTACGTAGAATCAGCTCTGAAATTCCTCCATTACCTCTTCATTGCAACACACACACGCGGGAAGGGAATCAAAGTAAGGGCGTCGTGATGGTGTGCTCCACGGTGCCAATATTTATCCCCATTTTTGTGCCGTGGTTGGGTTCTTTCCGTCGGGTGCAGCGTTGCCAAATTATCGTACTCATCGCATTGCATTTTCTTAGTTTCTGACCGATAACTCTAGCAAAAAAAGAATGAAACCGTGAATATTTAAGTTTTAACGATAACTTTAATTTTCTATCGTTATTTGTGTGGTTACGACAGTTTTGAAGCCTGAAAACGATAACTGCAATGTTCAGAGTACGACACTTTGGCAACGCTGGTCCGGTGGGTCACGTGCGTCGTGTTTACCGGTGCTTCCATCTGTTGGCGGACGATGAAAGCATCAGTCGGGTAGCGGACGGCCGCGTGTTTGCTGCAGCCGTCGACAAATAAACACAAGCACCAGGGAGGGGAGAGGAGAGAGGGAGGGAGGGAGGGCCATGGGTTGTGTTGGGAGTTGGGAGTGGGGAGTGGAGAGGCGCATGAGGAGGTGGGGAGTGGCCTCAGTGGGTAGGAGTGGGTTATGAGGCAAAACTCTGCTCGACGATGGGAAAAAATAACGTTACAAAAAAAGTAAGAGGAAAAGAAATGCAAAAATAAATAGTTGACGACCGGAGGTGTTTATAGCGGCTGAATGAGCGGCGGTTATGTAAAAGACAAAGATAAATGAGGATATGGAAAAATAATCATGAAGGTTTTAGAAGAGTAATAAAGAAAGAAAATTGAATGCATATATTTTTCTCCAGTGTTTTCATGTTTTGGCACTCTGCATATTTTTTTTATTCAAGTCTTGCGGGTTAATAGAATCGTATAAATATTTCCAGCAATATTACTTGGGGATGAAAATATTCTGTCGCTGCCGCAGATGGAGGGACAGAAACCCGCGGCGGGTGTCCGTAGGGCGCGGTGACGGGGACGCAGAAGGGAATATATCTAAAGGCTTGGAAAATGGTGTAAAATTGAAATAAATGTTGATGGAATATATGCAAACTTAAAGAGTGGCGGAATAAGCGGAGGTTATATAAAAAAAGACTGATTAAATGAGGATATAGAAAAAAAATAAAGATATGAAGGTTTTGAAAGAGTAATAAAAGGGACTGTAATATAAAAGTAAACGTTGATAAAATATACTTAGAGAGTGGCGGAATAAGCGGAGGTTATATAAAAAAGACTGATTAAATGAGGATATAGAAAAAAATTATGAAGGTTTATCTTTTATAGGAGCGGCAAGTAGCGGGCTTTTTTTGTACTCTTTTTATTGCCCTTGAGCCGTGTCCTCTGATGTAAAATAAAAGTTTAAATAGAGAACCTTGAGGGGGGAAAGTTCTCTAGGAAATATTGTTCGGCATAAGGATAAAACATGAAAGGATAACAACAATGACTGAACCAAATAAGCAACGCGAAGGAGAACTTGAACAACACGAAAGGACAACAGTGAAGTACAAGTTTGAATAGAGTTCTTCGAGGGGGAAAATACTTGGTGAAATACTGTTTGGTGTAAGTCCTGAACCAAATAAGCAACGCGAAGGAGAACTTTAACAACACAAAAAACGGGAGGGAGAAGTTTGGTGTAAGGGAAGGCGGGACGGGCGCGAGTCAATACCTGGAAATGGAGAAAATGAAGGTTTGCGGATAATGGTGTTTGTGGAGCGTTTAGGCGGCGGGCGAGGACACCGATGAAGAGCTGACGTAGGGAGTGGAAGAATGGAGGCAGGCTTTGCAAACGTTCCTCATGCTGAAACGTTTTTTTTTTTAGTTTCCTTTCTTTCCTTTCTTCTTGTACCACCGATGCTCAGGCCCACGAGAGAGCAAACGTAAGGGGTGGAGGGATGGAGGCAGGCCTTGCAAACGTTCCTCCAGCCGAAACGTTTTTTTTTAGTTTTCTTTCTTTCCTTTCTTCTTCTACCACCGATGTTCAGGCCGACGAGAGAACAAACAAACCAAGTGATAATGTAAGGGGTGGAGGGATGGAGGGAGGCTTTGCAAACAAACCCCTCTGTGTCGAAACGTTTTTTTAGTTTTCTTTCCTTTTCGTTCAAACAAATGAAGTGGTAATGTAAGGGGTGGAGGGATGGAGGGAGGCTTTGCAAACGTTCCTCGTGCCGAAACGTTCTTTTAAGTTTTCTTTCTTCCCTTCTGTTTCGTATGATTTAAGTTTGCTGCGTTGTGAGAGGAAACAGGAAAGTGCTGACGTAGGAAGTGGAGGGATGTAAGCTGTCTTTTCAAACGTTCCTTCTGTAACATTTATTTTAGTCCTCCTTTCTTTCCTTCAGGGAGAGGAGCGAGCAAACAGACAGACGGAAAAGAAAGATCAGGTTCAACATATTTTTTTTCAACTTCGCTTCAGAAAATGTTATGTCAATATGTTCTATTCTTACCACCGCTTCTCGTGTTCCTCATGTTTGTTGAGCGTTCAGGGCGATGGGAGGCAAAAGGTTAAGTGATGAAAGAAAATGTGTTGCCGTATTCCTGCTTTACCATTCCGTATTCTATTCCTGCCATCGTTTCTTGCCTTGCTAATTTCCATACAGCGTTCAGGTTAAAGAGAGGAAAAAGCTTAAAGGATGAAGATAGGAAAAAAAGTTAACTGTAGTTCATTCTTATTTTCAGTGATTTTAGTTTCCATCTCTTATCTTTTATACCTTACTTTCTCGTGTCATTAATATTCTTTTAGTATTCAGGTTAAAGAGAGGAAAAAGGTTAAAGGATGAAGATAGGAAAAAAAAAGTTAATTGTAGTTCATTCTTATTTTCAGTGATTTTAGTATCTATCTCTTATCTTTTATACCTTACCTTCTCGTGTCATTAATATTTGTTTAGTATTCAGGTTAAAGAGAGGAAAAAGCTTAAAGGATGAAGATAGGAAAAAAAAAGTTAATTGTAGTTTTACTGTTTCATTATTCATTCTTATTTTCAATGATTTTAGTATCCATCTCTTATCTTTTATACCTTACTTTCTCGTGTCATTAATATTTGTTTAGTATTCAGGTTAAAGAGAGGAAAAAGGTTAAAGGTTGAAGATAGGAAAAAAAAGTTAATTGTAGTTTTACTGTTTCATTATTCATTCTTATTTTCAATGATTTTAGTATCCAACTCTTATCTTTTATACCTTACTTTCTCGTGTCATTAATATTCGTTTAGTATTCAGGTTAAAGAGAGGAAAAAGGTTAAAGGTTGAAGACAGGAAAAAAGTTAATTGTTTTTTTACTGTTTCATTATTCATTCTTATTTTCAGTGATTTTAATACTCCTCTATCACCTTTCTCTCTTAATGTTTATATAGCGACGAGGGCGAAGAGTGAGGAAATACTGATGCAAGGATAACGAAAGAAAAAAAAAGTAAATTGTTGGATTAGTATTATATCTTTCTTTCATATATTCACTGATTTTAGTTCCCTTTTCTCTTCTTTCTTTCTCGTGTTACTAATATTCGTTTAGTATTAAGGGGAATGAGAGGTGATAGTTTAAAAGATGACGAAAGGATTAAGTGAATTGCTGTATCGCTATTTCATTATTCTTTCTTATATTCAATGATTTTAGGACAACTCTCTTACCTATCATTCTCTTATTGTTAATGTTTGTATAGCGTTCAGGAGGAAGAGCGAGGAAATACAAATGAAGGGATGACGGAAATAAAAAATGTCAAAGTATATTTAGTTTTCAATCACAATTTTTCTTATCTATCATGGTTTTAGCGCTCCTCTCATAATCCTAATAAAAAAGAGAACATAATATTACATTCGCCGCGGGAAAAAGAACAAACTCCATTAAATAGGATCCAAAAATATTAAGTCGCGAATCGGAAAATTTAAAGTGTGGAAAATGAATTGCAAAAATCGCGGGGCTCAAAAATGCAAAAGTCATGTAGATACAGAGAGAAAAAAAGGATATACGTGCCGGAAGGGGTGAAAGAGAGAGAGAGAGAGAGAGAGAGAGAGAGAGAGAGAGTCACAGTCTCGTCACAAATACTCTAATCGAAGCATTTCCTCAGGTCACTCTCTCTCTCTCTCTCTTCGACACCTTCATTTCCCTCCACACTCCCTCCTTTCTTCCCTCCGTCTCCTCGTCCCTCAATATCCATCACTCGCCTTCCTCCTGACCCTGAACGCCGCCTCTCCCTGCCTTCCCAAACACTCTCAGACCTCTATAATGTTCTTTCCCTTGATTCTCTATTTTATTTTTACGTTCTGGCCTATAGTATGTGTGTGTGTGTGTGTGTGTGTGTGTGTGTGTGTGTGTGTGTGTGTGTTTGTGTGTATGTGTGTGTGTTTCGTATTTACTTGCATTCTATTGATTTTTTAATGTTCCTTTTGTGCGTCCGGGTATTGTTATTTTTTGTTGTTGTGTTCCTTTGTTTGGGTAAGCTCCGGTTGGTTCTTATGCGATATTGTGTTTGTTTTCCGGGTTGTGTGTCTGAATGGCTCTTTTTTTTTACAGCAGAGGAGACAAGGCAAGGGCTTAAAAAAAAAGAAAACAATAATTAAAAAAAAGCCCGATACTTACTGCCCTGCGTGTGTGTGTGTGTGTGTGTGTGTGTGTGTGTGTGTGTGTGTGTGTGTGTGTGTGTGCTGCTCTGAATATCTCTCTCGACTTAATTGTTTTATCCTCGTGTAGCCGACTTATCTTTGTTTGGGACTTTCTCTCTCTCTCTCTCTCTCTCTCTCTCTCTCTCTCTTTTTCTGTGCCTGATATTGTTCATTATTTTTGTGTGTGTTCTTCTTATTTGCTTTTTTTTTGCTTTCCTTATTTTCTGCTTAAGTTTTTCTTCGCCTGTCCGTCCGTATATATCAATCGCACCTGACTACCTGTACTTCTTGTTACCTGTTTGCTCACACCTGTCATCTTTCCTACAGGTTTAAGAGTTCCTCGGATCCTCTAACCTTCCCTTCTGTTTCATATTTCCGTTTTTATCCTATTTACCTACCTGTACCTTTTAATTCATCAATATGTTCTTTTCCTACCTAGCCATTTCTACCTTTACTTTCTTTCTAATTTATCTTTTTATTTCTTATTTATCCTTATCTTGTTATTTTCGTCCAATTCTTGTTCTGCCTTGTTTCAAATTATCCTCTTTTCTTATCCTACCTAACTACCTGTACGTTTAAACCTACCTTTCTTTTATTCTACTTACATACCTGGCTCTTTTACTTCGCCTTTCTCTTCCTATTCTACTTATCTACCTGTACTTTTTACTTCTCCTTTCTCTAACAAACCTACCTTGCCCTAATACCTCTCCTCTTTACCAGTACCTTTCCCTTGTACCTCCCTTTTACACACCTCTCTATTCTACCTTCTTACCTGGCTCATTTACTTCGCCTTTCTCTTCCTATTCTACTTATCTACCTGCACTTTTTACTTCTCCTTTCTCTAACAAACCTACCTTGCCCTAATACCTCTCCTTACCTGTACGTTTCCCTTATACCTCCCTTTTACACACCTCTCTATTCTACCCTCTTACCTGGCTCATTTACTTCGGCTTTCTCTTCCTATTCTACTTATCTACCTGTACTTTTTATTTCATCTTCTCTAACAATCCTGCCTAGCCACGAATCTCGCTCCTCCTTATCTGTGCCATTCCCTTGTACCTCCCTTTTATACATCTCTTTAATATATCTCTCTTGTACAACTCTTGTTTCTCTCGTTTATCTTTCTTGCTTCTCTGTATCTCTCTTGTTTTCCTGTTTGTTTATGTTTGCTCTCTTGGTTCCTTGTACATCTTTTGTTTGCCTCTTTGCCCCTACCTGCCAATCTTTCTACACGACAGACTGTTCCTCTAATCCCCCTCCTTGTCCTTTTGTTTACCTTTCTGCCATCCGCTCCCTCCCTCTCCCTCCCTCTCCTTCCCGAGTTTCAAAGTGGATAGTCATGTGGAAAATAAGTTTCTGAGAGGCTGGGAAGGGGACTCCTCTCTCTAACTCTCTCTTGCTCTTTTCTCTCTCTCTCTCTCTCTCTCTCTCTCTCTCTCTCTCTCTCTCTCTCTCTCTCTCTCTCTCTCTCTCTCTCTCTCTCGATTCTCTTTTAGTTTTTTTCTCCCTTTTAGCTTTTTTTTTTTATTTTCTATCAATTTATGTAGTTTTTTGTCTACTTTTTGGTTATTTTGCTTTCGTTTTGCTTTTCTGTTCATTGTGTTCCTCGTCCTAGTTATCCCTTTCCCTTTATTTAATTCTTGCTCTTGTTCTTCCTCCTGTTCTTGTCCCAGAAGAAGAAAAAGAAAAAGAAGACAAAAAATAATAATAAGAATAATACCAACACGAAGAAGAAGAAGAAAAGGAAAAAAATATGGAAAGGAAAAACAATAAATAAGATGATAAGAAATAAAAGGCGGAGGTAAAAGAAAATGTGAGATAAAATGTGAGAGAGAAATGGAGGAAGAACGGAGGAGAGGCACAATTAAGGGAGAGAAAAGGAAGATGGAGGAAAAATGTTCGGAGGAGAAAGAAATACGAATGTAAAAAAAAAGAAAGAAGAAAAGAATACATGTTAGCAGACTTACAGTGGAAAGATGAAGAAAGGAGAGGTGGAGGAGGAGGAGGAGGAGGAGGAGGAGGAGGAGGAGGAGGAGGAGGAGGAGGAGGAGGAGGAGGAGGTAATGGAGCAGAGTGAGACAAGTGGCGCGTGCCTTTCTCTCTTTCTCTTCTCCTTCTCTTTCTATTTCTCTCTCTCTCTCTCTCTCTCTCTCTCTCTCTCTCTCTCTCTCTCTCTCTCTCTCTCTCTCTCTCTCTCTCTCTCTTCATCCCTCCATCGGTCTTTTCCTTCCTCTGACGTGAACTACCACATATGAGAGAGAGAGAGAGAGAGAGAGAGGAGAGAGAGAGAGAGAGAGAGAGAGAGAGAGAGAGAGAGAGAGAGAGAGAGAGAGAGACCCCTCACTCTCTTTCTCTACCTGTTACCAGCTGTCCACCCCATCAATCAATGCCCGTCAACATTACTGTCTGTGTCTGTCTGTCTGTCTGGAGGTGTGACCCGTCCATCAGAGAGAGAGAGAGAGAGAGAGAGAGAGAGAGAGAGAGAGAGAGAGAGAGAGAGAGAGAGAGAGAGAGAGAGAGAGAGAGAGAGAGAGAGAGAGAGAGAGAGAGAGAGATAGGATGGACTAAGGGCATGATTGGAGTCGTGGAATGTGACCCGGAAAAGGTTAGGTAAGAGAGAGAGAGAGAGAGAGAGAGAGAGAGAGAGAGAGAGAGAGAGTTTGACTGTGAGTGTGAGTGTGTGTTCGCTGAAAAGGCATAAAGAAGCTCAATGGAAAGGGTTGAATGGCTGAATGGATAGAGTGAAGGAAAGCAGCGGTTCTTTTCTCTATTTTTATCCTCCAGTGGGTAGAAAAATGGCATTGAAGCTGTCTCATTTTTGGCCTGGAAATATTTAAGGGGGTGCTACGGGGCTGAAGACATTGACGAGGCCTTGGAAATCGCTGGTTTTTGTCTCTGTTATATCGTGCGGAGGCTGACGATTCGTATTATTGTTGGTGTTCTGGGAAAGTCACCGGAGTATTTACGTCTCGGGTATTGCGGGAGGTTATTCTCGTTAGCTTTGTACATTATATCCATCCTTTGTACCATTAAGTGTTTTTGTCTCCTGTATTGTGCAGGGACTAGAGTTTCGTGTTGTTGTTGTTCTGGGAAGGTCGTGAGTCTGTTCATGGCTTTGGTATTGCGGGACTTGATTCATGTTAACTATGTAAAACCCTAACCTGCATATGTAATGGAAGAAAATGGCAAAGAAGATAAACAGCTCTAGTTTCATATGTGTCTTTATGTTTACCTTTGGCATGAGTTAAGTCGTGGAAATAGAGTTGTTTAAAGCTGTGTTAATACTCATCATACGAAAGGACCAAGTTGTAGAAATATGAAGTAAAAAATGCCTTACTTATCACCTTACGAAAGAGACAAGTCGTAGAAATATATAGTTGTTAAAAATGTCTTAATCCTCACCTTTCGAGAGAGATTTTAGTCAGAGAGTTATTTAGTTGTAAAAAATTGTCTGAATACTCATTTTTCGAAAGAGTTGAACCGTAAAAATAAGAGATGTAAAAATAGACTTAAAACCTTATGAAAGAGTTTAGTTTTTAAAATAAAGAACCGCAAAAAATGTCTTACTACTCACCTAACGAAAAAGATAATATAGTTTTAAAAAAGGTCTTAATACTCACCTTACCAAAGAGTTTTAGGTCGCACAAATACAGACTTGTAAAGTAAATGTAAAACAGCCAACTTTACATGAGCCAGCGTGAGGCGAAAATCGGTAGGGCCGCCGAGACTCTGCCCGCAGCTGGAAGTTGTTGGAAGCACGAATTATGCTAATGTTTAAAGGGGAGGCTGCGGTGAGGGTCTTGCAGGCAGGCTGGGAACCGGGGCGCGGAAACGTATGGCTGCCTCTAAATGAAGCCGCGAGCACGCAGAGTTTAGCTGAGTCAGTCTGCGTTAATCCGGCAGCCAGAAATGAAATGTAAACGCGGGCTGAGAATTAAAGAGAGCGGGAATGTTTAGTTTTGTCATTTTTAGTAAAGTATTAAGGATAAAAAGACGGAGACCTAGGGTTTTAGTGTTAGTATTTGGTATTTTCAGTTGATTATTCATTAGTATTAGCATTTATTAGTATTAGACTTTATTATTAGTTTTAGTATTAGGGATAAAAAGACGGAGACCAAGAGTTTTAGTGTTAGTATTTAGTATTTTGAGTTAATTATTTATTAGTATTAGTATTTGAAATGTTAGCTCAGTGTTGGATAGAACGTTGAGGCAGAGTATTAGTTTTAGTATCCAGTATTTATAGCTCAGCATTAGAAAAAATATCCAGGGCTGAAGTGTTAGTATTATTTAGCGTTTTAAGCTCAGTAATGGAATAAAAGTAGACCTGAGTATTAGTAATAGTACTGGGTAGCCTTACCTCAGATTAGGTAGGAAAAACAGACAATGAGTTCTATTTTTTCCCCAAGTATTTCTATTTCAGTATTACGAGTATATTAAAGCGACCAAGACCACGAGGCCATTGTAATATCCAGCCTCAACAATCGTGTTTTATTTAACCGTGTAGCAGCGACGGGCCAGATTTGTGCCATGATTTAAACCCCCCAAAATAGATGATACATAAACTGATCACAAATGCTTTGATATATATCATGAAATGGTTTGTATGAGTGATGATTTTTTCTCGTTTTTCTCGCTTAGAGGGACCATTAAGAAACATGATCCCGTCGCTACCGGATTAATGTGGTCGGAAATATATGAAAGAAACGGAAAAGCAGTGTAACAAGGAAACATCCACTATCTTTTTCTTTTAATTTAATCAATCAGAGGTGAATTTGCCTTTTCTATTGCTGGGTTTGGTTCTGTATTTCTTCTTTCGTTGACTCATTAGCGAGAGCAATCAGAAGTGTGCTTAATTTTCTACAGCTGGATTTATTTGTGTATTCTTAACTTTGTAGACTCGTTAGTAAAGTTAATCAATCAGAGGTGCATTTGTTTTTTCTATTGCTGGGTTCGGTTCTGTATTTGTTCTTTCGTTAACTCATAAGCAAGAGCAATCAGAAGTGTGCTTAATTTTCTACAGCTGGATTTATTTGTGTATTCTGAACTTTGTAGACTCGTTAGTAAAGTTAATCAATCAGAGGCGCATTTGTTTTTCTATTGCTGAGTTTGGTTCTGTATTCGTTCTCTTGTAGACTCATCAGCAAAGGCAATCATAAGTGTGTTTAATTTTCTACTGCTGGAGTTGATTATAAAGTTGTTGTTTTTATTATGACCGACACGAACTCATTAAGGAGGGTAATCAGGAGTGTATATACTTTTCTATTGCTAGATATATTAATTTTCTTTGTAGGATGACACATATACAGTTTCCTCTACGCCACTCTATTCATTTGTATTCCAAGTCGGCTCTTTATGATTTTTTTTATGTATATAGACGCATAAACACAATAATTTTTTTTATGTATATAGACGCATAAACACAATAATGTATTTATATTTTGACTCTCATATTTTCCTTTGCATAGACACATGGACACAATATTCCTCTATTTTTTCTTAATTGTATATATCATCTTTAATCATATACATGTACTCGATTTCTCTTCGTCACTGTGATAATTATTTATATTCCTAATTTTCCCAACGACTTTCTTTGTTTTCCTTAGCCAAACACATCAACTAAATTTACTCTTTATTTCTCTTTATAAATCTTCTCGTTATTTTGTCATTTATTAAACAGGTCAAGAACACCTCAGTGGAAGTGTTCGTGATTTCCACTTATAATAAAACACAAATGCATTAATGAAAGTGATCAAAAGTGTAACTATTTGTTTTCTATTATTGGATTTACTGATTTATTTCGTTAATCTGTATTTTTATTATCTATTCTGTTCTTCTATTTATTCTCTCATATTCTCGTTATTCATTTATTAATCTATTTCGTTAATCTGTATTTTTATCATCTATTCTGTTCTTCTATTTATTCTCTCATATTGTAGTTATTTATTTATTTATCTATTTCGTTAATCTGTATTTTCATTATCTATTCTGTTCTTCTATTTATTCTCTCATATTCTAGTTATTCATTTATTAATCTATTTCGTTAATCTGTATTTTTATTATCTATTCTGTTCTTCTATTAATTCTCTCATATTCTAGTTATTCATTTATTAATCTATTTCGTTAATCTGTATTTTTATTATCTATTCTGTTCTTCTATTAATTCTCTCATATTGTAGTCATTCATTTATTAATCTATTTCGTTGTTCACAGTCTCATTAATCATTCAAACGGTTTTCTTTCTAATGCTGATCTACGTCTTTTATTATATTCTTCTATCTATTTTTTTCTATTCTAATTATTCTACTCTCGTTATATTATTTCATTACATATTTCGTTATTTACTATCTCATTAAATATTCAAACGCTATTTTATCTAATGCTAATCTTCATTTTTTGTTTATTTATTCATTCTGTTATGTTCTGATTATTTTATTCTTGTTATATTATTTAGTCACATATTTCGTAGAATATAATAAAAAAGACGTAGATGAGCATTAGAAAGAAAACCGTTTGAATGCTTAATGAGACTGTGAACAACGAAATAGATTAATAAATGAATAGCGAGAATATGAGAGAATTAATAGAAGAACAGAATAGATGATAAAAATACAGATTAACGAAATAGATTAATAAATGAATAGCGAGAATATGAGAGAATTAATAGAAGAACAGAATAGATGATAAAAATACAGATTAACGAAATAGATTAATAAATGAATAACTAGAATATGAGAGAATTAATAGAAGAACAGAATAGATGATAAAAATACAGATTAACGAAATAGATTAATAAATGAATAACTAGAATATGAGAGAATTAATAGAAGAACAGAATAGATAATAAAAATACAGATTAACGAAATAGATTAATAAATGAATAACTAGAATATGAGAGAATTAATAGAAGAACAGAATAGATGATAAAAATACAGATTAACGAAATAGATTAATAAATGAATAACGAGAATATGAGAGAGTTAATAGAAGAACAGAATAGATGATAAAAATACAAATTAACGGAATAAATAAATAAATCAGAATGAATAAAAAAATACAGTTTAACGAAATAGATAAATAAATAAATAACTTGAATATGAGAGAATCAATAGAAGAACATAATTAATAATAAAAATACAGATTAACGAAATAGATAAATAAATGAATAACTAGAATATCAGAGAATCAATAGAAGAACATAATTAATAATAAAAATACAGATTAACGAAACAGATGAATAAATAAATAACGAGAATATGAGAGAATCAATAGCAGAACAGAATAGATAATAAAAATACAGATTAACGAAATCAATCAATCAATCCAATAATAGAAAAAAAAAATAATTACACTCTTAATAACTTTCATTAATGCATTTGTGTGTTATTATAAGTTGCATTCACGAACACTTCCACTTAAAAAAAACAAAAAAACTACGAGATTATTTCTGTACTAACGGTAAAAAAAAAATGTTATAGAAAATGATTAAAAATAAGAAGAAAATGGCGAAATAATACCTGTCTGCATTGTCCGGGCCGACCTTCGTGTTTTAAGTTATTCACATCTTTTAATAGGACGTGTTTGCTGCGGTAATGCGTCGAATTTACCTGTTGAATATGCTAACCTGTTGATTCATTCTCTCTCTCTCTCTCTCTCTCTCTCTCTCTCTCTCTCTCTCTCTCTCTCTCTCTCTCTCTCTCTCTCTCTCTCTCTCTCTCTCTCTCTGTCTGTCTTATTCTCATTCTTTCACTCTTTTCATTCATTTCCTTTATTTTTCTTTATCATTTTTTGTCTCTGTCTGTCTGTCTGTCTGTCTATCTGTCCGTCTGTCTTTCCGTCTCTCTTTAAACTCTACTGAACTCTCTTCTTCCATTCTCAAACTCCCTCTCCCACTCTTTTCTGCAGTTTTCTTTGTGTGTGTGTGTGTGTGTGTGTGTGTGTGTGTGTGTGTGTGTGTGTGTGTGTGTGTGTGTGTGTGGGTGTGGGTGTGCTGGAAGAAGACGGAGGAGGAAGAGGAGGAGGAGGAGGAGGCAGAGGAGGAGTGGGAGGAAGCGGAGGAGGCGGAGTAAGAGGAGAATGAGAAAAAGAAGGAGGAGTAGGAGGAGGAGGAGGAGGACGAGAGTGAGGACAAGAAGGAGGAGAAGGAGGAGGAGAGGGAAGGGAGAGAGAGAAGGAGAAAGAGGATCACTCGTTTCAAATAGGTCACCTTCATTAAATCACTTGAAAAACCATTATCGTTGGAATTCCTGGTGACTTCCCATTTCGCCTCTAAGAGCAGCGGAACGCGTGGAGGTCTTGCGGGGGCCGAGGAATGCACGCTCAAGGGACAGTGGGTGTGCTGGCCTCAGATTACTCCACTCCCCGGCGCGGCCATCTCGGGATTCTTGAAAACTTTGGAGCCTCCGTCCTTGCGCTGTCTGTCCTCCCCCGCGAGAAGAGTTCACGAAAGAAAGGCTCGTCGTGTGTAGGGCGTTTGAGGGACGAGGATGAATGTTTTAGTTGAGTTTGGATTTTGTGTTGAAGTTGTTTTCTTAGTGTGTGGGTGAACGTTTTGTTGTCTGTGTTCTCCATGTGTGATTTGAGTTCGTAAAAGAAAGGATCGTCGTGTCCTGGGTGTTTGAGGTACGAGGATGATTGCTTTATTGCTTTAGTTGAGTTTACTCTTTGTGTTCAGGGTAAATGATCGTGTGTTTGAATGCGTTGTGAGACGAAGAAAGCTCCTTAAGTTCGGTTTACTGCTTTTGTTTGTTGCTTTCCTCTTTGTGTGTTTCTAGGGTGCATTGTCGTCTGACCTGCTAGCGTTTGTTTTTGTTCGTTTTCCATAGGTGGCTAGAGTTTATGAGAGGGTTGTGTGGAAGGAAGTGTTGAGGGAGGCGAAGATTGCTTATATAAGTTTAATGTGTGTGTTATTATAAGTGGCAATCACGAACGCTTCCACTGAACAAAACAAAACAAACAAAAAAAACTACGAGACTATTTCTGTATTAACTGTAAAAAAAGATGAAATAAAGAATGATTAAAAAAAAAATGGCGAAATAAAACCTGTCTGCAGTGTCCGGGCCGACCATCGTGTTTTAAGTTATTCACGTCTTTTATTAGGCATTAGTCTTTGTTTGGAGGACTTTTATTTTAGGTGAACCGTCGCCTTGAGTACTAGCTGGCTTTTGTTTTCGTGACGATGAGTTGATTGCTTTGACATATATAAGAAATAAAATCCAACAGTACTTTATTTCTTCAAGTAAGGCGTATTCAGTTTTCCTTGTATATTTTTCTCCTCTCAGACGTATTCAGTTTTCCTTGTATATTTTTCTCCTCTCAGACGTATTCAGTTTTCCTTGTATATTTTTCTCCTCTCAGACGTATTCAGTTTTCCTTGTATATTTTTCTCCTCTCAGACGTATTCAGTTTTCCTTGTATATTTTTCTCCTCTCAGACGTATTCAGTTTTCCTTGTATATTTTTCTCCTCTCAGACGTATTCAGTTTTCCTTGTATATTTTTCTCCTCTCAGACGTATTCAGTTTTCCTTGTATATTTTTCTCCTCTCAGACGTATTCAGTTCAGTGGTTTCTTTTTGTCTTCTGGTAATACGTCTTCAGTTTTGTGGGTTCCTTTTCTCCGTCTCTTTGGATGTATTTTCAGAATTTTATGTTTTGCACCGCGGGGACCGTCGTATTTACTCACCAATCTTAAATGCTTGATATTTATTTTGTCTTCTGATTTACTGATAATTTATATTGCGTTACTGAACCTGAATTGACTGTATCTGGGAGGTGAAAATAGATTTGCCACTAATTTTTCTTCTGCGCACGAATAGTTGAGACAAAGATGAGTCTACTGAAGGAGTGAAGGCGAACAGAGTTGAGTGTTATATGTTTCCTCGTAGTAATGAAGGCTGAGAGCTACCGAGCATCCCAAGGCTCAGCGGAGCGGGAAAGACCATTAATCAGGGTGACGCAACACTGGGGGAGGAGTGTCGAGGAAAGACCGAGGCGTGTGTGTGCGTTAAGGTGCACTCACGCGCTTTAGCCATTTCACAGCTTGGATTCAGAGAGAGAGAAGTAAATATTTTCGGTACTTGCTTTATATTTTATCCTTTCATAACTTAACTTTTTTTTCTTTTTTTTTTTTACAACAAAGGAGACAGCTCAAGGGCACACAAAAAAAGGAAACAATAATAAAAAAAGCCCGCTAGTTACATAGTTGAGTTACATAGTAGTGTGACATGGCACATAAGTATTTATGGTCCTTGTGCTACTGTGATATAGGAACGCTTATGGTGCTCGAGTTACCGTAGCAGACGAAGGGGCGGCGGAGGGAAGGGAGGGCAGAGGGAGAAGGTCGGGGAAAGAAACTATTCCGCCTCAAATGCTGCCTCAAAACAGGGTCACCACCATGAAACAGGAACCGTGGCTGCCCAGGGAGCTGTAAAGATGCCGTGTGTGTGTGTGTGTGTGTGTGTGTGTGTGTGTGTGTGTGTGTGTGTGTGTGTGTGTGTGTGTGTGTGTGGTGTGAATTCGTTGAGCAGTTGTTCATGCAATGTTTCCCGGCTCGTGGCAATATTTTATTCATTTAAATGCTCATATATTCATTTATTTGTTTATTAATATATATTCACTTGGTTTTTCTTTTTTTTGTCACGTATTGCTGAATTTAAACCGTTGCAATTTATTTGTATAACTAAATACCTACCACCAACACCCTTGCTACTACTAATTCTACAAATTCCTTTACTACTACTACTACTACTACTACTACTACTACTACTCCTCATCCTCCTTGCTGAATTGGTTACATTGTTCTTAGTATGGTCGGTGACAGTAATGGTACTAACACCTCCCCTCGCCTTGTCCCTCAGATCGTGTCCGGCGCCCCGTAGGCCTCCTCGCCCACAGCCACCCTGCTCCGGCGCTCGCCCCTCGGCCCGTCGCCTCCCGCCCTGCCCCACCACCGCCGGGAGACACACACGTCGGGGCTGCCTTTAGGAGCCCCGCGTCGGCACCCTCGCCTCCCCCCGCCCCCTAGGCCCTCAGACAGGGGCACACTTCTTGCTCGCGGCGTCCCTGAGAAGCTGGAAAGATCTCCGGACTCGCCAAGCCCAGCCGCCTGAAGACGAGGCGCAGCAGCATGTTCTCTAAGTTCAAGAGCTCGGGCGTGAGTGGCGGCAGCGGCGGGGGCGGAGGCGCGGGAGGGGGCTCTGCTGGAGGGGGCGGGAGTGGAGGGATAGGAGGAGGGGGAGGGGGAGGAGGTGGAGGAGGCGGGGGAGGAGGAGGAGGCGGAGGAGGGGGCGGGATGAGAGAAGGCATCCCCGCCCTGGATTCGTCGCCCCTGGCCCAGCAGTTCGAGGTGGGCAAGCTGGTGGCCTCGGCGGGGCCCTCCATGGTCTGGAAGATCTACGAGGGATACAGGAAGTCCGATGCCAAGGTACGTGACGACAACACGGCCACTCTTTGTTCTCTCTCCCTTCTTCTTGCCTACTTAGAGGCTTTTCACTGTGCCTCTGTGTTTTTACTCTCCCGTATTATCCTGTATTTAACAATCCTAAAGCCGGAAGAGGTGCTGGAGGAATTATCGTAAGGTGAGTTATCTGAAATAGTCTGTGTGTCATATATCGGCTTTATTAATTCATTCATTGTAGTAAAACTTTGTCAAACTATCACTAAGCTCATAAAACTACCCATGGAAATGCCCACAACCTCTACGAAAGCCTTATCGAATGTGGGTGTGTAAGCTTCGAAATGTTTGAGAATATGAGCCTGTGATCTTTGAGGCGTTTTTTTAATATTATTTATTTTACTTATGGTGTAGAAGCCTTTTAAACTAATACTAGGCTCATAAAACTACCCATGGAAATACTCATAACCTCTACGAAAGCCTTATCAAATGTGGGTATGTAAGCCTGGAAATGCTTGGGAATATGGGCCTGTGATCTTTGAGGCGTTTTTTTAATATTATCTATGTTACTTATGGTGTAGAAGCCTTTTAAGCTAATACTAGGCTCATAAAACTACCCGTGGAAATACCCATAACCTCTACGAAAGCCTTATCAAATGTGGGTGTGTAAGTCCCGAAGTGTGTGCTAATATGGTCCTAGGTTCTTTGGGGCTTAATACATGTAGGTCCTGTAGTAGAATGGAGTGATATTTGTGGTCAGCGTATATTAATTTTTTTCGCCACTTTTGTATGATCGTCCATGTGTTCGCCGGGGCTGAATAGGGTCCAAGGGAGTAATAGTAGTCTTGTCTGAGGATATGTGGCTAAGTTCTTTAAGGCGGAGGCGTAGTGGTAATGTAGTGAATGGGTGTGGTATTCTGAGACCCTTATTATTAGGAGTAGCGGGTATTTCCAGGATCATTTGTGGGACATTTTTAGATCCTCCTGTGTAGTCCTGAATCCCCTTTGCGAGTCCCTGAACACTCCTCCTCCTTCCTATGTATCTCTTCCTTTACCTCCCTTCCTTATCCTAGGGTGCAGTTTGTAAAATTCATCCATGTGTTTCCCAAGGCTGAAGAGGAAGGAGGAAAATGGAGTAAGTTAAGGCATTTCTTCTTCCCTCGTGTGTATCAATTTATCTACGTGTTCGTTAGGGCTGCTGGGGAGTGATAGGAGTCTAGTCTTCGCGGTCAATTCTTTCCCAAGGCTGAAGAGGAAGGAGGAAAATGGAGTAAGTTAAGGCATTTCTTCTTCCCTCGTGTGTATCAGTTTATCTACGTGTTCGTCAGGGCTACAGGGGAGTGATAGGAGTCTAGTCTTCGCGGTCAATTCTTTCCCAAGGTTGAAGAGGAAGGAGGAAAATGGAGTAAGTTAAGGCATTTCTTCTTCCCTCGTGTGTATCAGTTTATCTACGTGTTCGTCAGGGCTGCAGGGGAGTCATAGGAGTCAAGTCTTCGCGGTCATTTCTTTCCCAAGGCTGAAGAGGAAGGAGGAAAATGGAGTAAGTTAAGGCATTTCTTCTTCCCTCGTGTGTATCAGTTTATCTACGTGTTCGTTAGGGCTGCAGGGGAGGGATGGGAGTCACGTCTTCGCGGTCAATTCTTTCCCAAGGCTGAAGAGGAAGGAGGAAAATGGAGTAAGTTAAGGCATTTCTTCTTCCCTCGTGTGTATCAATTTATCTACGTGTTCGTTAGGGCTGCAGGGGAGTGATAGGAGTCTAGTCTTCGTGGTCAATTCTTTCCCAAGGCTGAAGAGGAAGGAGGAAAATGGAGTAAGTTAAGGCATTTCTTCTTCCCTCGTGTGTATCAGTTTATCTACGTGTTCGTTAGGGCTGCAGGGGAGTGATGGGAGTCAAGTCTTAGCGTTGTGTAGTCATATCTTAACCCTGAGTATATTCTTTCGTCTGCAAACTAATAGGCGAGAAAATCAACACAACGAGGAGACCAGATTTTTGGTTGATTTTTTTCATAGCAATAGTTCAACATGTACTACGTCTTAAGGAAAGCAGATGTCATTAGTTTGCTTATTTTTCAAACGTCAATTTATCTTAGGTTTGAAGGCGAACACGTCTTTTAGTCGTCAGAGGAAGGATTATTGCTCCTCGGTGTGACGTTGCTGTTGTTAGTGTTTTTGGATCTGGGCGGAACGGGAGGCGAGGGACGTTCATTCACCTTGTTTTTTTTATCGCGTGTCTCTTTTCAGCAGTCTTTCTCTTACGTTCTTTTATGTTTTCAGTGTTTTTGTTATATCGGAGTGACGTATTTTTCTCTCTCTCTCTCTCTCTCTCTCTCTCTCTCTCTCTCTCTCTCTCTCTCTCTCTCTCTCTCTCTCTCTCTCTCTCTCTCTCTCTATCTATCTATCTATCTATCTATCTTTATATCTCTAGTCATGATCTTTTGTCGAATATATTTTCAAAGGGGAAGGAAGAGGAAGAGGAAGAGAGAGATGAAGAGGCAGAGAAGGAGAAGGAAGAGGAGGAGGAGGAGGAGGAGGAGAGCAAGAGGAGAAGGAGGAGGAGGAGGAGGAGTAGGAGCGGGTATTTCCAGGATCATTTGTTTGAAATTTTTAGATCCTCCTGTGTAGTCCTGAATCCCCTTTGCGAGTCCCTGGACACTGCTTCTCCTCCTCCTCCTCCTCCTCCTCCTCCTCCTCCTCCTCCTCCTCCTCCTCCTCCTTCTCCTCCTCCTCCTTCTCCTTCTGTTTACCTAATACATCACGAATAGCGAAGTAAGCTCCATCCTTCCTCCTCCTCCTCCTTCTCCTCCTCCTCTTTCTCTTCCTCCTCCTCCTATTCATCTTGTTTTCATCCTACTTCCCATTTTTTTTGTTTCGTTCTTATTTTCGTTAATCGCACACTCATAGAATTTCATCGAGGCAGAAGCATTAATTTTTTATTGTTTTTTTACTATCATCTTTATATTTGATTTGAGGTGCATGGTTGCCCTTTTTATTACTGCTGTGTGTGTGTGTGTGTGTGTGTGTGTGTGTGTGTGTGTGTGTGTGTGTGTGTGTGTGTGTGTGTGTTTCATGATCTCGTTTGTACCTGAGTTTTTTTTTTTTGTTTTTTCTTTTTATTTTGTCTTGTATCGGTGGAACGTAAGTGAATTCTGATGATTTTCTCTCTCTCTCTCTCTCTCTCTCTCTCTCTCTCTCTCTCTCTCTCTCTCTCTCTCTCTCTCTCTCTCTCTCTCTCTCTCTCTCTCTCTCTCTCTCTCTCTCTCTCTCTCTCTCTCTCTCTCTTTTGTGTGTGTGTGTGTGTGTGTGTGTGTGTGTATGTGTGTGTGTTTTCTAATCTTTGTTAATGCACTTTATGATTCAGTTTAATGTTTTTTTTTTATCTACTTAAAGCAATATGGCCTTTTTACTTCGGTGTGTGTGTGTGTGTGTGTGTGTGTGTGTGTGTGTGTGTGTGTGTGTGTGTGGGTTGTGCTCTATGACGTTTTCCTTAGTATATTCACTTTTCTGTATCAACTCTTTCTTACACAATCACACTTTAAGTCTTTGCAACACACATTTTTATACCTTAGTCTATGCAGTATGTCGCGCGCATGGCAGAGCATTCATAAAACAAAAACAAAACAACAAAAAAAACATGCAATATTTTTTTTCCTTCTCTTAGGCGAACCTGACTCGAATTTGAAGTTCCATTTTTCCTTTGTTGCCTCACGTATATTTTTTGTGCGTTTCCATTGCGTCGGGAATCCACCAATCACGAGCCTTCCTCCACGTGACGTCATAACTGCAGCGACACGGATTGGATGGAGGGGGGAGGAAGGGAGAGGGTGGGCGGGGATGGTGGGGGAAGGAGGAATAGGAAAGTGGAGGGGGGTGAGGGGGAGAGGATGGGTTGTTGTATGCGGGGAGAGGATGAGAGAAGGGAAAAAGAGGAAAGAGATGAGGAGATTGAGAGAAAGATGCGGAAGAGAGGGAGGGAGGGAGGGAGGGAGGAAGGGAAGGAAGGGATGTAGGAAAGAAGAGAAGAAGGAAGCGAAGGAAGGGAAGGGAAGGAAAAAGAGGAATAGGACTCGTAGGACGGATAGGAGAGCTTAGTAGGGGGAGAAAATGAAAAGGGAAAAATGAAAAAATGAAAAAGAAAACTGAGTGACGCATTGAGAAAGAGGGAAATAAGAGAAGGGAAGAAAATGAAGAGAAAAAGGAAAACATGAGAAGTGTTGTGTAGAAGATGTAGAAAAAAGTACACCCCTTCTGTCCTTCCGCTTCCCTCTTCCGTACCTTCAAAATTGTTCCATATCCTCCTATTCCTTCCTATCCTTGGTTTCTCGTTTTGCTCTTCCCTTCTCTTCTTACTCTTCTTGGCTTCTCTTCTTCCATCCTTCTTCCTCTTCTTGCTCCTCTTGTTCCTTGCTTACTCTACCCATTCATATAAAAAAGGAAAAGGTGGGTGGCTGGGTAGGTGATGCAATCCGGAGTAAGGGAAGGAGGTAAGGGAAGGTTGGTCGTGCAGTGGTTAGGTGGTGTGTATGGGAATGGGTGGTGATGGTGTCCGGGGTAAGGGAAGGTGGTAAAGGGAGAGGTGGGTGGTGATGCTGTCCGGGTTAAGGGAAGGTGGTAAGGGGAGAGGTGGGTGGGTAGTGTGATCCGTGGGGAAGGAAGGGCGGCAGTAAGTGTTCAATCCCAGCGTAGCGTTGCCTGAGCGGCCCCGCGGGTGAGGCGTGTAGCCGCAGCTGAATGGCTAATGCATGGAGGCACCACGACCCCGAGATAGGAGTGGAGGATTATATTGGAGCAGGAGGAGGAGGAAGAGGAGGAGGAGGAGAAGCAGGAGGAGCAGGAGCAGTAGGAGGAGAAGAAGCAGGAGGAGGAGGAGGAGGAGGAGGAGGAGGAGGAGGAGGAGAGGTGATGAAATGACAGATATATTGGCTCTTAATTAGCTAATCACGTTTTTTTTGTAGAGGTGTGTGTGTGAGTATGAGAGAGAGAGAGAGAGAGAGAGAGAGAGAGAGAGAGAGAGAGAGAGAGAGAGAGAGAGAGAGAGAGAGAGAGAGAGAGAGAGAGAGAGAGAGAGAGAGAGAGAGAGAGAGAGAGAGAGAGAGAGAGAGAGAGAGAGAGAGAGAGAGAGAGAGAGAGAGTTGGGTACGCTGAGAATCTATAAATAGAAGGCATGCATGCTTGGGGCTGATCCGAGGAGTGTGTGTGTGTGTGTGTGTGTGTGTGTGTGTGTGTGTGTGTGTGTGTGTGTGTGTGTTTTATGATATCGTTTGTACCTGAGTTTTTTTTTTTATCTTTTATATTTTGTCTTGTATTGATGGAACGTAAGTGAATTATGTGTGTGTGTGTGTGTGTGTGTGTGTGTGTGTGTGTGTGTGTGGGTGTGTGTGTATTCAGCCTCACTCCACAGCATCACACAAATCAACACTACCGTCTCAGCTAAACAAACAACTGATGTGGCGGTATAAACACTTCCTTATAGAATTATTTTGCATCTCTTTTTAACCGACGTGCGAAGAGGTTTTGTTTTTAAGAGGAAGATCATTAAGAGCCTACGACCCCCCCCCCCCCCCCCCGCTCCGCTCTTCAATATACAGCTTAGGTGAGGCACAGACTGAAATATATTGTCTGTCTCAGAATTGTATATATATATAAAATAAAAAACTAAATTCGTAACTGCTTTTTAACGTTTTCATGTTCCATTTTTTGGGTTATTTAAAGTTTATTTTTATTATGTATATTTCAACGTTCTTATTGATCCTATCCATTACAAAGACCTTTTTTTACTCAACTACCTGTCTTGCAATTTGTCTCTTTCTTCCTTAACAATGATGGTAAGTGGGTCTCGGGAGCTCCTTTGTGTACTCCGAGTGGCCTCTTGCAGACTCCTTACGACCTCGTGTACCCTCGCAGGAACACAATCACAAAGAAGCTAAAACAATCCCTCACAATGCAGGCTCAGGTATGTTTACAGTAGAGCGGGAAGCATTGCAACCCTTCACGGAATTATAAGGTACGAAACTTGAACAAACACCTTTAAGTGGCCTCTAAATGCGTCCAAACACTCCTTCCCCCACGGTAGTCAAGGCAATTACGATCACACAAACACACAAACAGGGAGACTGAGTTTGGTAGCACGTAACAAAGTCCATTCAAATTAGAAGGGGAATTAGAAGGGTCGCTACAGATTTGGGCAATGTATAGAGTGAAATTAGAGTAGAAGGGAGCGGTGGAGAGCCAGAGTTCGTGAGAGTAGACGAGTGAAGTGAAATAGATTAGTGTGAAGTGGACGTATGGAGGGAGGAAAGGGTGTGCAAGGGATGTTTAATTTTTTTATAGTAAAGGAGGAAGCTCAGTGGTATAATGAAGAAGAAACATAGAAGCTTGCTGTTGATGATTAGTCCCTTCCCTTATGTAGTCAGGAGGGGCTTCTTAGATAAATAGATAGGTGAATAGATAGATAGATAGGTAGGTATAGATAGATAGATAGAGAGTAACGAAAATCAGTTCAAGAAGTGTTGGTCTGCTCCTTCCTACAGACAAGAGTATTAGCTTTCTCTTCCTTTTCTTCCACCTCCTCCTCCTCCTCCTATTCCTCTCCCTCTGCTTCCTCCTCCTCCCCGTCTCTGTTTCTCCTCTCAGGCCTCGTAAAGGTGGACAAGTACTTCCCCTCCAACACGCCTCTCAGATTCAGGGCTCGCTCCTCGCCCGCCTCCGTCCTCGCCTGGAAAGAAGAGACAGAGTAGCGGAAAATGATGAAAGTTGAGAGAGAAATCAGAAAAGGCGGGAAAGTTGGGAAAGGAAGCAGAGAAGTAGTAAGCTTGTTGAAGAAAGGATGATAGCGTATAGTTAGCACAGGAAAGAAAAAGCGATAAAGTTGGGAAAGGAATCAGGAAAGCTTTTAAGGTTGGGAAAAGGAATCAAAAGTAGAAAGGGAAGGAAAGAAAAAAGTAAGGTAGAAGGTGAGGAAAAGTAGTAAGGTAAAGGAAGAAGATAAGTAGTAAGATCGGAAAAGGAATTAGAAAACAGGAAGGTTTGGAAAGAAGGACAAAAAGCGGAAAGGTTGTGAAAGAAATTAGAAAAAAAACGTTAGGTTGGGAAAATAAAAAAAAGAAAAGGGTAAGGTTGTTAAAGAAATCAGAGTAATGGTAAAGTTTGGAAAAAAATAAAATAGAGGTAGGCATAGAATGAGTGGCCTTTGTTTATGCTTTGTTGCTGCTTGCCCTATGATCCACCTCCCTTAGAATACAATAACGAGTGTAGGAAAAAATCATTCTCCTCCTCGCTTAGAATACAATAGCAAGTGCGTGAAAAGTAGAGAGGGAATGGAGTTTCATTTTGTCTTGTTGCTGTTTCTTCCCGCTTATAAAGAGTTAAGTATATCAAAATAGAGTCGAGGAACCATCTCTCTCTGTTTATCTCCCTACCTGTCTGCCTATCTGTGGTACTGACGGAGCTATTTCGGGATACCTGTAGAATATATGAAAACGAAAGGATGAAGCAGTTTGTGGTTACGCCGATGAAAACACACTCGATTTTAGGTGGTTAAAACATTGTTCTTAAAGTAGCATAATCCTTAAAGAGGCTGAAATACACACACACACACACACACACACACACGCACACGCACACGCAGAGAGAGAGAGAGAGAGAGAGAGAGAGAGAGAGAGAGAGAGAGAGAGAGAGAGAGAGAGAGAGAGAGAGAGAGAGAGAGAGAGAGAGAGAGAGAGAGAGAACGGACCATAACCCTGATGACTCTTAACCAGGCTCGTCCGCAGGTGAACGTGAGGCATAACACAGGTGAACGCCTCGATAAGTATGCCTCCATGTTTTGGGCCGCCGACAACCGCCCCCCTTCCCTCCTTCCTTCCCCCTCCCTCTCCCCTCCTTCCCCATGCCCCCGTCCCCTTTCCCTCCCTCTCCCCATCACTCCTCTCCTCGTCTTCCCTTTTCCACCCTTCATCCCATCCCCCTCCTCCCTCTCCTCTCCTTCCCTCTGTCACCCCTCCACCCTTCCTTTCCCTTGCCCCCGTCCCCTTTCCCTCCCTCTCCCTCTAATTCCTCTCCTCTCCACCCTTCCCCTTTCCTCCCTTCCCCCCTTCCCCTTCTCCCCTTTCCCCTTTCCCTCTTCCCCCTTCCCATCCCCGCCTTCCCCTCTCCCCCTCCCCCCTCCCTCCTATCGTTGTAAATAGTGCGTCCGGCCTGGTGTTCGTTAAAGCCGTGACTGTTATTGTATTGGCAGTCGTAGTCGGGAAAAGATGTAAAGGCCTTGAGCTGATTGAGGACAAGAGGAGGAAATTAACGCGTTGATCGTGAACATTTTGGAAGGGTTTGGGAAAGTAGAGTATCAAGACTTTATTGGATATACTAACTATGATTAATTTTATTCACATCTCTGTTTGACCTTTCCTATGTTGTGAATCAAAGTAGAAGACAGCACAGTGACTGGTACCGTGTTTATTTTCACAGTCTTAGTCGTAAGCCGGGATCATGTTTCTTAATGGTCCCTCTAAGCGAGAAAAATGAGAAAAAAATCATCACTCACACAAACCATTTCATAATATATATCAAAGCATATGTGATCAGATTATGTATCATCTATTTTGGGGGTTTATATCATGGCACACATTTGGCCCGTCGCTGCTACACGGTAAAGCCACAAATTTGGCCCGTCGCTGCTACACGGTAAAGCCACAAATTTGGCCCGTCGCTGCTACCGGGTTAAGTGTCATGACAAAATAGAAGAGAGGAGCGATAAAAGTGGCCACCTCTGTCTTCATATCTACAGTCGCATCCGTGAAATTTGGAAGGTCCTTGACAAAATGGAGGAGGGGAGGGATAAATTAAATTAAAAAAAATAGCGAAATGCGTTGACTGTCTTTATATTGACGGTCTTAGTCGTGAAGTTTTGGAATATCCTCGCATTAACAGCCGCGGGGAAGTCATAGCTTGATCGTATTCATTTTACAGGTTTGATGAGACTTTCACTGCGCCTGCATGAAGAGCCTCACTTGGGAAGGCTCTGCCAGATCAGACGCTTTACACTGTTAGTTGCCGTGTCTGACCTCATGCTATCAGACAAGATTTTAATTTTTAGGTTATTGCAATATCAGATGTTCAAGATATACTGAAAGAAGCGCATACTTGGCCTGTTCGCAGAAGGGTGTGTAGATGCTTATTAACACCAGGATTATGATTTTCTCTTGACTTCAAAGGATAGAGCGATGACAGCTCTTTCTTAACTTTAATTTGCAGAGAGAATTTGACACTGATTGCCATAGGAATATGATATAAAAGACATGTCCATATAATATTTTGTTACACTTGAGGACTTCTCTTCCCCTTCCCTTCCTTTCCCTTTCCTTTCCTTTCCTTTCCTTTCCTTTCCTTTCCTTTCCTTTCCTTTCCTTTCCTTTCCTTTCCTTTCCTTTCCTTTCCTTTCCTTTCCTTTCCTTTCCTTCCCTTTCCTCTCCTTTCCTTTCCTTTCCTTTCCTTTCCTTTCCTTTCCTTTCCTTCCCTTCCCTTCCCTTCCCTTCCCTGCCCGTCAATTGCCTTCCCTTCCCTTCCCTTCCCTTCCCTTCCCTTCCCTGCTCGTCAATTGTTTTCCCTTCCCTGCCAATCCAATACTCCTCCAATCCCTTCCCCTCCTTCCAGTCTCCCTCTCTCCATCCATCTACTTGCCTATTGCTGTCTATCTGTCCTCCGCCTTCCCTCCCCTATCCTACCCTACGCTTTCCCTCTCTTCCATTCCCTTCCCTTCCCTTCCCTTCCCTTCTCCTCCCTTCCGTTTCCTTACGTACCATTTCTTCCAATCCAGTTATCCTTCAATCCCTTCCTCTCCTTCCCATCCTTCTCCCTCCATTCTCTTGCCTTTTGTTCCCTGTCTCCCTTCTTCGCCTTCTCTTTCCCTTCTCTTCCTTTCCTTCCCTTCCAGTCCCTTCCGATCCAATTCTCCTCCAATCCTTTCCCTTCCCTCGCATCCTCCAGCCATTCACTTGCCTCTTGTTCTCTCTCTCTTTCTCTCTCGGTCCTTCGCCAAATTCTCCATCTCCTGAGTCTTCCGCAAGAACCCTCATTGTCGCCTGCCTTTGGGCGCCGAATTTAATCAGACAAAAGCCCTGTTTCGCCCTGAGCCCTGTGTGTGGGGGGGTAGTGTGGTGGTGGGGGGGGGTGCGTGTGTGAGGGAGAGAAGGGAAGGAAATGCAAAGGAAAGAGATGATGGGGAAAGGAAGGCAAGAAAAAGGAAAGTAAATGTTTGGAAAGGGATCGATTCAAGAGACAGAGAAGAGCATAGTGAAGGGAATCAAGTGGAACAGAAAGAAGAGCAAAGGAAAAGAATGGAGAGGAAAGGAAGGCAAGGAGAAGAGAATTAATGGGTTGGAAGAGAGAGAGGAAGAGGAAGAAATGCAAAGAAAAGGAATGGAGAGGAAAGAAAGGCGAGGAGAAGTGAATTAATGGATTGGAAGAGAGAGAGGAAGGGGAAGAAGAGCAAAGAAAAGAAGTGAAGAGAGGAAGACAAGGAGAAGAGAAATTAAGGGTCGGGTAGAATAAACAGACAAAGAAGGACGTAGGAAGGAATCAAATGGAAGGGAAGGAATAGAAGGTACAGAATGACAGAAAGGCAAGCTGACAGACAGACGGGGAGCTGAAAACAAACAGAGATACAGAAATAGAAGAGAAAGGAGAGAACAGTATTAGGATGTAAGACTCTATACACACACTGAGAGACATACTATGGGTCATATTATAAAACTCTTTCGCTTCTTACATCAGCTATTTCTAAAAGTCAAAGAGGGGGTCAGTCGGGCTCTATTGAGTGTTTTTTTAGGTTCATGGTACAGAGGAACGGTCACACTACCACCAGGGTCATAAAACTACTCTTGGAAATGCCCACAACTCCTACGAAAGCCTTGGCAAATATGTGTTCTTAGGTGGCGAAATGTCTTACATACGACCCATAGAGTGAACAATATTAACCGATTGACTATATAAACAAGCAGACAGACATAGAGGGAAAAAGAGTGAGTGAAATAAGGATGAAAGCCGCTATAGACAGAGAGACAGACATAGAAGAGAGTGAACAATATAAGGATGTAAGATTCGATAAACAAGCAGAGAGACAGACATAGAGGAAGAAAGAGTAAGCAATATAAGAATGTAAGACTCTCGGGGTATTACGTTCTTTACAAAGGTGATATGGACACGTCGACAGGTGGGCCGCCGAGACAGGTGAGGCGAGGTCACGCGGCCCGAGGGAGGTCAACCCGGAGGTCACGTTGTTCTTTTTATTACGCATTTTTAAGAGGTTTATGGCAATGGGCTAATGTCTATGTGTGGTTTGAGTGCAGTGTGTGGTGTGTGGAGGAAAGATTTAAGGAACAGAGGGAGAAAGAGGAAGATTGAAGGTGAGGAAGAGAGGAATGAATATAGAAGGGAAAGGGAAAGGGATCAAGGATAAGACTTTGTGATACTCTGGAAACTGAAGGAAAGGGGGGAAAGAAATGGAGAATCGGGAGAAAGGGAGAGAGAAATGAATAAAGAAAGGAAAGAGTGGAGAAGAGGGTGAAAGGGGAAGGAAGGGAGAGAGAAATGAATATAGGAAGGAAAGAGTGGCGTTGGGGGGTTGGGGTGGGGGGTTGGGGTGGGGTGGGGTGGGTGGCTGTTGATAAAAGGCGATTCTTTGTGGGGCTTCTTATCAACGGGTCTGGCCTTGTCACTAACATGTTACGACATCATCATCATCATCATTCTCTCTCTCTCTCTCTCTCTCTCTCTCTCTCTCTCTCATAACGCGAAGACGAGACGAGAAGAGACGTGAAGGGCGCCTGAAGAGTCTAAGTGTGTCCTCCTTTGATTCTAAGCGGCGATGGTGTTTGTGATCTTATAAGGTGTTCAAAGGACCGCCCGAGTCACTCTTACACGCTGACACACACACACACACACACACACGCACACACGCACACGCCCACTAACCTCCCTCCACACACTTTTTTCTGCTTACTCAACATTGGGTAAGTGAGTTTGCTATCTGTCTGAATGTGTATATGGCAAGTCAGTGATTCTATATAAGAGATAAAGGAGGGGGGGAGGAGAGGGGCAATGAAGGCATGGGCGAAGGGAAGATAAGGCATGGGAAAAGGGAAGGGAAGGAAAAGGAGGGAGATAATGAAGAGGAAGGAAGAGGAAGGAAATAGAAGATAGAAGGGCAGGAAGGGATGAACGAATATAAACAGGGAAAGGAAAATGGATGAATGGTAACATAGAGGAAATAAATGAAGGAAAATTAAGGAAGGAGAAAGAAATAAGAGGTGAAAAAATAGAGTAGGTAGGACTGGAATAGGAGGAGGAGGAGGAGGAGGAGGAATAGGAGGAGGAGGAAAAGGGAAAGTTAGGGAAGGTAGAGGAAAGGAAACACTCCCTCCACCTGGTACATGTCGACGGGGAGATTAATTACGTGCTTTCTCTCTTGGACGTGAAGGATGACTATTGAGTTGCCACTTTTATCGGCGGGCTAAAAAAATGACCATATTACGATTCATTGCTTTGTCCAGCGCTCGCAAAATGGGCGTCTGGTTTTTTCCTTATGCCCGGAGTGTGCTTTATGGGCCTCGAGATTGGCGGGCGAGCAGCGAGAAGTAGGAAAAGGAAAACAGGAATACAGAAAGGACTATATGATGAGAATGGAAGATTGGAAAGGGAAGAAAAGAGGAAAGAAGTTGAGTAGGAGAAAATGGCAGAGGAGATGATAGGGGGAAAAGGAGAATAGGAATACAGAAAGGAATATATAACGAGAATGGAAGATTGGAAAGTGTAGAATATAGGAAAGAAGTTGAGTAGGAGAAAATGGCAGAGGAGATGATAGGTTGAGAGTTAAAGATATAGGCAGATGAAAAGGGCAGCGGGAATATAGGGGAGAAATTGTGATGAGAATGGGAGACGAGAGATGAGGGGAGGAAGTAGGAAGAGAAGTATTGGAGTGTAACGGGAGGAGAAAATAATAGAAAAAAATAGGATAGAAATGACGGAGAATCAGAAAATAAAGGAGAATAATTAATGTGATGGGGATGGAAGGCTTGGCGAAAGATGAATGACACGGAAATGAGAAAATATTAATAAAAAAGGAAAGGGCAGAGGCAAATAAAGGAACGGAGGGGAAAAGAATTGAAAGGGAACGGTTGAAAAATTGAAAGTGATGGACATAGTGAAGGGAATCTGAATAAGTAATGGAGTGGAATGAAGTGGAGATGAAAGAATGTAAAGTAAAGGGAATGGGCAAGGAAAAAGAGAGGAGAGAGGAGGAAAGCGTTCAAAAAAGGAGTAGAACCAAGAGTCGGAGAAGAGTAAAATGAAGGGAATCTGAATAAGGATAGAAATGGAATGAAATGGAGATTGGGAGAATATAAATGGAAAGAAATAGGCAGCGATGTAGAGAGGGAGGGAAAGTAAAAAGTAAAAAATGAATGAAATCAAGAATCAGAAAAGAGGATAGTGAAATGAATCTGAATAAGGTGAGAGAGGGAAGGGAGACCAATCATTCTTCCCTCTCATGTTTGTTATGTTTAATTGCAGCGAATAACTTTGAACCCAGAATAACAGATTGCCGTCCAGTTGTGTGGGATCCTTGTCTTCTAAACCTGTTACTGCCTCATCGTCGTTATTTGTGTATGAGGCGCAAGACAAAGCGAGTTAAAAAGAGAACAGTAGGAGGAGACGGGTCAGCGTTTGAGTGGTTACGTAATCTGTCGTGGGTATCATCGTCTTTGTTATCGTTGTTATTGTGGAACGAAACAAGAGTCTTAGAGAAGAGGAAGCTGTGTTTGAACTGGTACATAAACAAGAGATACGAAGCATGAAACGAAGTGAGTCTCAAAGAAGAAGCGCAGGAGGAGGATGTGTTTGTTAGAAAGGGAGTAAAAGAAAGGTGTGTTTAAATGAGGATGAAAAGGAAAATTTTAGATAGGATTAGAAGGAAAATATTAGAAAGGAGAAAGGAAAGGAAAAAAATGAGGAAAGAAGACGAAAGAAAGGAAATATTGTGGAAAAACTAAAAAAAAGTAAGAAAATGAGGATAAAAAGGAAGATATTAGATAGGATTAGAAGGAAAATATTAGAAAGGAGAAAGGAAAGGAAAAAAATGAGGAAAAAAGACGAAAGAAAGGAAATATTGTGGAAAAACTAAAAAAAAGTAAGAAAATGAGATTAATAGGAAAATATTAGATAGGAAAAAACAACGAAGTGAATTAACAAAAAATAAAAAAAGGAAAGGAAAAAAATGAGGAAAGAAGACGAAAGAAAGGAAATAATGTGGAAAAACTAAAAAAAATGAGAAAATGAGGATAAGAAGGAAAATATTAGATAGGAAAAAACAACGAAATGAATTAAGGAAAAAATAAAAAGAAAAGAAAAACGAGATAAGACGAAATGAACGGAAAGTAACCAAGGTAAAAATAGTTGCCAGCGAACATAAAGTGGCATAAAAAAAATATAATCAGATTGACGCGCTGAAGAATTAGACCTTTCCTCATTACCTGCGGCTTACCTGTGGAGTTCCGGGAGCCGCCAGAGTAGCGCGCGGCCTCTTCACGGAGATAATGAATCGCGTAGAGCACCGGAGCCTCGACATGGCGCTATAGAGGGCTGTTACGCACCTCTTGAGAACGCCCGGACGAGAGATTGAAAGAGGCAGAGAGATGGAGAGAAAGATGATTAGGTAGGAAGGTAGAAAGGTAGATAGAAAGATAGATAGGGGGCGAATTTTACGTTGCTAACCACCATATGTATAAAATGAATTTGAAAAGGAGGTCCCGTTGCAAAAGCTGACAGGCTGAAGAAAACTACCGAAATAATACAACATAGATGGATAGGTAGATAGACAGATAGATAGATAGGGAGAAAGAGAGTTAGATAGACATTTGTTTAGATAGATAGACAGAGAAATAGATAGATAGATAGAACCATCACCACCACTACCACTACCACCACCACCACCACCACCACAACCACCACCCTTACCAATACCTCCTCCATAACGTCCACTCTCCACCTGTCTCGTCTCACCTGGTCCTTGATTGTGGTCCGGCGCGGGTGGCTCAGGTGGGCTGCAGGGAGGCTGTAGTCTCGGCCTCTCATTAGTAGTGCAACGGAGTGAGCCTGGCAGGTGGAAATATGGCCGGGCAGGCCTTAATGATTTGGCCCGGGAGAGAGAGAGGGAGAGAGGGAGAGAGGGAGATGGGAAAAAGGGAGAAAAGAGGGAGAAAAGAGGGTGGGAAAGAGAGGAGAAAGAAGGGGAAAGAAGGGGAAAGAGAGAAAAGAGAGAAAAGAGAGAAATGAGAGAAATGAGAGAAATGAGAGAAATGAGAGAAAAGAGGAAAGAGAGGAAAGTGAGGAAAGAGAGGAAAGAGAGGAAAGAGAGAGAGAGAGAGAGAGAGAGAGAGAGAGAGAGAGAGAGAGAGAGAGAGAGAGAGAGCGAGAGAGAAAGAGAGGTGTGCGTGTGTATAGGGGAAAGCGTGTTCGACAGGGAAGCAATCTGCTGTCTCTTTCTTTTAATTTCTGTGAAAGGTGGTGTATGGGAGCAGGAGGAGGAGGAGGAGGAGGAGGAGGAGGAGGAGGAGGTGAAGGGTGGTTCGGTATGGCGGAGTGGGAAGAGGGAGGGAAAAAAGGGGATGGAAGAGGAGAGGAGAGGGCGGGAGGGAGAGGGAAAAAACGGGTCGGTAAAGATAAGGAAGCGGAGAGGAGAGGAAACAAAGAGAGAAGAAAAGAGAGAAAGAGGGAGTGAAGAGGTACATGTTGTAACAGGTGTGTGTGTGTGTGTGTGTGTGTGTGTGTGTGTGTGTGTGTGTGTGTGTGTGTGTGTGAGAGAGAAAGAGAGAGAAGAAAAACGCAAAAAAATAAGAATATAGGAAGGAAGGAAGGAAGTCAAAAGGGAAGAAGAAAGAAATTAAGAAAGTACGATAAGAAAGAGAAAAATAAGAGACAATTTTGCCTGCGACTTTTTTCCTGTGAATTTTTCCTGCGACTTTTTTCTGTGACTTTTTTTGTGTGACTTTTTTGCCTATGACATTTTTTTTACCTGGATTCGTAATTGGGGCTTGGTAGGAGTAGACAGGGAACGGGTAGACGCTGTAGTAATGGCGTAAAGAGTATGGGTAATAGTAGTAGTAGTAGTAGTAGTAGTAATGGAGGATAGTTAAGCGTAGGCGGGGAATGGATGATGGTAATGGGTCTGGTCAGCACAGTAGCGCGGCAGCCCGGGCTAAGGGTGAGGTGATGGGCAGCGCTCAGTCATTAAGGCGCCGTAAAGGGACGTGGGGAGAGGATAATGGGGCTGCTATTGGAGGAGGAGGAGGAAGAAGAAGAAGAAGGGAAGAAGAAGAAGAAGAAGAAGAAGAAGAAGAAGAAGGAAAAGCAGGAGAAGAAGAAGAAGGTGGAGGAAGATTAAAAACAGGAGTAGGAGGATTAGGAGGAGGAGGCGGAGTATGAGAAGGAGTAACAGAGGGAGAAAAAGGAGAAGGAACAGAAATAGGAGGAGGATGCGGTGAAGGAGGTGGAGGAGGAGGAGGAGGAGGAGGAGTGGATGCTACATTGACAGTGACAGCTGAGGGGAAGAAGAGTCAGGGAGGGAGAGACGGAGTGAAGGAGAAGGAAAGAGAAGGGAAGAGGGAGAAGGGGAGGGAAGGGAGAGAGGGAGAGAGAGATCGAGTAAGTGTGTCACATTGGAAGCTGTGGGCGAGGTACGGGAGAGAGAGAGAGAGAGAGAGAGAGAGAGAGAGAGACACAGACGAAACGGGGAGAGACTTGATGAAGATAGGGGAGAGGGAGAGAAGGGGAGAGAAGAGTTGTGAGAATATAAGAAGAGAATAGAGAAGAAAATGGAAGGAGGGAGGGAAGGAGAAGAGAGAGAGAGAAAGGAAAGAGAGAGAGAGAGAGAGAGAGAGAGAGAGAGAGAGAGAGAGAGAGAGAGAGAGAGAGAGAAAAAATAAGTGGTTTGGAGGGAAAGAAAAAAACAAAACAAAAACAGATAAAGAAAAAAACATCAATGAGGAACCAAATATGAAAAGATGGAGTTTGTTTTTTTACTGTATACATATTTATTTTCTCTTGTTTTTATTGTTTATATTTTTGAAAGCCCTTGTATTTATGTCGCTTTCTTTATCTCGTTTTCAGTATATCTTTTCAGGAACAAAAAAAATAATGTGTAAAAGAAATACTCACGCAGAGATAAGTATTTTACTGTTTCTTATCCCAACTCTCTCTCTCTCTCTCTCTCTCGTTCTCCCTGTTTTTCTTTTTTTTCTGCTCATTTTCCTTTTTTTAATCCTCCTTTCACATCATTCAATTTTCCTCCGTCTTTCCATCCTCCCTGTTCCTTCATATCTTTCTACTTCTTCTCCTTTTCTTCTCCTCTCTTTCTCTTTTCCCTTTTTTTACTCTTCTCCTCTTTCACTCTCTTTCTCCTCATGTTCCATTTTCTTACATTTTGTCTCCCATTCTCATCCTTTCCCTTCCTTTTTCCTCTTCATTTTCTCCATCTTCCTCTTTTTCCTTTTTCTCCTTTTCTTTTCCATTTAAAAACATTCCTTTCCTTAATTGTTCTGCTTTTTTATTTACCTCCATTCTATCTTCCCTACATACCTTTCTCTCTTTACTCCTCCTCCTCCTCCTCTCTATTTTCATTTTCTTTTCTACCTCTCTGTTTTCTCCTCCCCATTCTTCGTCTGTTTTTCTTCCCCTCTCTTTCCTCACTTTTCATTCCCCTTATCAACGATTTTCTATATTTTTCTTTGCTTGCTCTTTTTTTATCTTCTATTTCCATCTCCTTTCTTTTTTCTCTCCTGTTCCCTCATTCCGTTTTTTTTTATATTCACGAATGAGAACACACTCAGCATACGTATATGTGTGTGTGTGTGTGTGTGTGTGTGTGTGTGTGTGTGTGTGTATTTGTTTTGTGAGTGATTTTTTTTTGTAACTTACCACGGGATGTATTTTGAGAGAGAGAGAGAGAGAGAGAGAGAGAGAGAGATTTTCATTTTAGTTTATGTCTATCTGTGTAACTTTTCTCATTCTCTTATACGCCCCACACATATATCTCCTCCTTCTTCTCTTATTGTTCTTTTCTTTCCTTTCCTGTAGTCTTTTCTTTTCTTTTAGCTCACACTTCCTTTATGCTATCGTTCTGTGTCCTCTGTACTTTCTCCCAATTTTCTCCTTTCCACTCTTTTTTTTTCTTTCTTTTTTTCCTTTCCACTTTCTTTTTTTCCTTTTTTTGTATTTCGCTCCTTTGCTATCTTCCTCACTTTCTCATTCTTTCTTCTTTATTCATTTTCTTATGTCTTTCCTTTTATCTCATTTTTCTTCCTATCTTTCTTTCCTCCTTGATTCTTTTGTTTTTTTCCCTATTTTATTTCGTTTCTTCCCTGCCTTCTTATTTCCTTCGTTCCTTTCTTCCTTCATTTGTCGCTCTTTTCGTTCTCTTGTTCGTTCGCTTGTCCCTTCCTTCCTTCCTTCCTTCATTCCTCCCTTTTCTTCACAGCCATTTAAAATTTTCTCCTTCGGGCACTTTCTCATTTTATCTCATTCTCACTGACAAGAACCTATTAAAATTCTCTCTCTCTCTCTCTCTCTCTCAAATTGTCAGGTCTCTTTCTTTCTTTCTTTCTCTTTCATTTTTTCCTTAAAACTTCCCCTGACCTTTTACCTTTTCCTCCTCCTCCTCCTCCTTCTCCTCCTCCTCCTCTCTCTCTCTCTCTCTCTCTCTCTCTCTCTCTCTCTCTCTCTCTCTCTCTCTCTCTCTCTCTCTCTCTCTCTCGTTTTCTTCATTATTTTTATTTCCTATCTCATTTCCTTCTTAAATTACTTGTCTTTCTTTTATTCTCTTCTCATTATTTTCTCTTTCTCTTTTATTTTATTCGTTTACTATATGTTTTGTTTTTCTTTCATTTTTTTCATTTTCTTTTTTTTTCAGTATTTTTTTCATTCTCTCTAACTTTCTCTCTGTATATCTCTCTTTGTGTCTGTCTTTCTTGCAACTTTTTCCTTCTTTTGTGTTGGACCCTCGACTTGTTTCTCTCGCTTTTCTCCTCCTCCTCCTCCCCTTCCTTTCTTCTCCTCCTCCTCGTCATCCTCCTTTTTCTATTTTGTACTTCATCCTGCACTTGCTCTTTCCTCCTGCCTCCCTCTCTCCCCCTCTCTTCCTCCTCCTCCTTTTCCTCCTTCTGGGTGGAAAGGTGGGTGGGGAGGAGCCTTCATCTTTTCTATCCTGTCTTATCACACGTAGATTACTAGTAGTAGCGATAGTAAATAGACACCTTCGCCATAGACCGACAGGCCTTTTGGTGTCTATTCTTCCTATGTATTCCTGTGTATTCCTCCTCCTCCTCCTCCTCCTCCTTCTCTTCCCATTCCTCACACATCGGCGGGCGAGCAATACAAACTTGGTGTGGTCGGCCAAGAATCCTGTCGCGGCAATATTGTCCGCCCCAGAGGAATGTACTGTCCCTCCCCTTGCCTTCCCTTCCCTTCCTTCCCTTCGTCTCCCCCCTTCAGTCTCTCCCTCCCGCCTTTCCCTCACTATCTCCTCATCCATTTCTCTCCGCTCTCCCTCCTGTCTGCCAATTCTCTGCTCCCCTGTCTTACTTTTTCTTTCCATTTTCTTCCCTTCCTCTCTATCTTCTTTATTCTTCTTCTTTCCTTCTTAACTCTGTCTCCTTTTATCACATTTCTTAAGCCTCCATTACCCCTCCTCTTCCTTTCCTTTTCTCTGCCCGTTTCCCTCTCTATTTTCTTCTATTCCCTTATCCTTCCCTCTTTTTCCTTTCCTCTCTGTTTCCTTTCATCTTCTCCTTCACTCCTTCCCTTCATTACTCACCTTCTACATCCCTTCCTTATCTCCCCTTCCCTTTCTTTTCCTCCTTCCCTCAAACGTCCTTTCTTACAGTTTCTTTCCTTCCTCTCTTTTCCCCTTTCTCTCCTTCCTTCCATGTCTCTGCTTATCTTTCTATCTTTCACTCGCTCCTTTCTCTCTCCCTTCCTCTGTGTCCCTTCCCTATCTTCTCATTCTCTCTCCTTTTCTCCTCCCCTCTGCTTCCCTTCCTCTCTATCGCTTTCCATTCCTTCTTTCCTTTCTCTTTCCCTCCCTCTTCTTCCCTTCCTCTCTATCGTCTTGCATCTTTTTCTTTCTCTCTGTTCTTTTTCCCTTTCTCTGCCTCCCTTTCTCATTACTTCCTCCCCTCCCCTCCATTCCTCCCTCCTTCCCTAACTCTCCTTTGTCTATATTTCACCACTCCTCTCTCTCTCTCTCTCTCTCTCTCTCTCTCTCTCTCTCTCTCTCTCTCTCTCTCTCTCTCTCTCTCTCTCTCTCTCTCTCTCTCTCTCTCTCTCTCTCTCTCTCTCTCTCTCTCTCTCTCTCATTATAATCACGTTTTTAATTCTTTTTCCTCTATCCCTTTTTCTTTCTTTTAATTTCTTTCTATTCTTTCTCCGCTTTTCTTCTCTCTCACTTCCTTTACTTTATCTATTTCGTTTAGTTTTTTGCTTTCTTAATTACTTTCATATTTCACTTGCTTCCCAATTATATTTTTTTCCACCTTTTTAAAGCTATTTCGATTCTGCTCTGCTTGTAATGTCCTTCGTTTCCTTTCCCTTCCTTTTTTTCTTCCTTTTTTCCTCTTTCCCCTTCATTCTGACCCCTTATGTTATTTGCCTCCTTTGCTTCTTTCCTTCTTTCCCTCCATCTTCTTCACCCCTTCATACCGACCCCTTATCCTCTCTTCATCCCTTCATCCCTTCCTTCCTTCCTCTCTCATTTGTTATTTTCGGCTGTCTGAGTAAAGCCACATTTCCTGCTCTTGTTTTCTCTCTCTCTCTCTCTCTCTCTCTCTCTCTCTCTCTCTCTCTCTCTCTCTCTCTCTCTCTCTCTCTCTCTCTCTCTCTCTTTTATTTTGTTATCTCAGTTTTCTCTCCTGCGTCAGTTTTTTCTATTTTTGTCTTTTTATTTTGTTTGCTTCGATTTTTTCTGCCTCTGTCTTTTCTAACCTTTTATTTTTGTTGTTTTTGTTTCTCTTGTTGTTGTTGTGTTGATGTTCCTTTTCTTTTTAATATTGGTAATCTTATTGACATCATAATTCAGCTGTTTTTTTTCCCTCTTTCTTTCTTTCTTTTTCTTCTTGCTTGTTCTTCTTCTTGTTTTTGTTCTTATTTTTCTTGTTCTTGTGCTTGTTCTTGTTCTTCCTCTTCTTTTTTTTTCTTCTTCTCCTCTTCTTTTCCCCCTCCCACCTTTCTTCTCCTCCTTCTTTTCCTCCTTTTCCTCCTCCCCATCCCGTTCCCCACCTCCGCCTCCCCATTTTTCTAGTCCTCTTGGGATAAGTGATTTTCCTTCTAAGAATAAGATTGGCTGTGAGAATCTCCCAACCAATAAGATATGTCCTCTTAAGTGACGTCACGGGAGTGGGGTGAAAGGAGAGTTTTGATTGGCAGATGGGACATGAGCGTGTGTCTTTGTTCCTTAGTGATAGCGGAGAGAGAGAGAGAGAGAGAGAGAGAGAGAGAGAGAGAGAGAGAGAGAGAGAGAGAGAGAGAGAGAGAGAGAGAAGGCAGGCTTTGCAACAATATTCAACTCAGGGACTGCTTGCCTATTTACGGTATTTTGTGTGGCTGTATTTGTCCATTTGTGCGCCTGGCATGGTGGGAACAGCGAGTGATATTGGCAGGGCTAAGGTGAAGGCATGGGGGAGGGTAAGAAGGAAGGGGGGCAGGGAGGGGTGCAGAGAGAGCGGAAAGGCGAGACGGAGCATCTATTTGAAGAGCAGAGCAGCGGGGAGCGTGTGGGAGGTACAGCTTTGATTGGCTTGCCGCGGCCCCGTGTCGGTGAAGGCGGGCAAGGAGGGGAGGGGAGGCGTCTGTTTGAGAGACAGCTGTAGGGGCGCAAAGGGAATGTATGAAAGGCGCCGCGGCCAGGCCTAAGGGAGGTGCGGGAGTGACGGAAAGGCAAGGCGGGGTGCTGGGATTCCTGTTGTGGCGGACGGCTGGGGTGAGGAAGGGGAGGAGGGCGTGTAAGGACGAGTAATATATGCATGGTGAGAAAAGAGGCACAGGTAAGGGGAGGAGGAAGTGACGCATAAGGAAGATGGAGATAAGAAAGAGGAAAAGTATGGCACAAATAAGGAGACGATGCAGATATGTATAAGAACGAGGAAAAATAACATCGACTCCAGCGGATAAGAGGAGAAATTACATACATGAAGGAAACAATAAGGTATACAGAAGAAGACACAGAGGCATGTACACTAGAAGAAGTCCCCGGGGCAAAGGATGAACACAGAAGGGGAATAGTGAAGGGCAAGGTAGCATCCTCGTGAGGTGGTATGACGTGCCTGAAATGGGTAACGCAGCTGTAGAGTTAGTGAAACGTGAGTGACTGTGTCCGTAGAGTTACCTCCGCAACCACACAAATTATAGATTGGTATTATAAGACACTTTCGTTTCTCACATCAACTATTTATAGAGGTCAAAGAGGGGGTCAGTCGGGTTCTAATGAATGTTTCCTTAGGTTCACGGTACAGAAGAAGGGTCAAACTACCACCAGGGTCATAAAAGTACTCCTGGAAATGCCCACAACTCCTACGAAAGCCTTGTCAAATATGTGTTCTTCGGCGGCGAAATGTCATATAATAAGACCCATATTGTTGCATTCGTTTTAGACAAGATAAATATATGTTTTTTCATAGCTTTATAATGCCTTTGGAAACGTGAAAGGAATATACAGGGGTGACTTTGATATCGTTAGTAATGAAAAAAAAAATGTAATTGTTTTATTAATATTTATAAGTGTGCGATATATACTTTGGTGTTATTCATAAGCCAATATACCGCGTCACCTTCGTCACCCTGCGTATAATGAACATATAAAAAGGAAACAATTGCGTAGTGGTTATTGAAGAGACGCGTGTGATTGGAAGTTATGTTTGAGGAGGGGATGGACGAGAAACTGATTTTTGAAGATATCGACGTATTGACAAACGAGATTACTGGAAATGAAACAAAAGCTTGAAGCGTTTAAATGTTGAGTGACAGATAGTTATATAAAGAGAGAGAGGAGGGGTGGGTGGGCGTCCTACCCTAACATTTGCAAGTCATTAGCCTGGAGGCCAGAGGGGGGGAGGTCTTCAAAGCCAGCAAAAGATTAAACATTTTCTTCTTCCTCTTCTTTCCTTACCTCCTTCCTCCCACAACCTCTTTTTTTTCCTCTATCCTTTTCCTCTTCTTCCCTCTTATCTGTTCTCCTTTATCTCTCCTTTCCACCCACTTTGCTAGTTTATTCTTTCCTTTTTATTTCCCGTTTCTCCTTTTTTCCTCTCTCTAGTAGATTTTCCTCCCTCAGTCTTTTTCTTCATTCCTCCCTTTTACCTCCTTCCTTCCCTTTCCTCTCTCCTTTCTTTTCCTCTTCTTCTGTCCTTTTATGGTTTTCCTCTTCACATCTCCTTCGTCTCTTCCTTTTATCTTCTGCCTCCTCATCTCTCCTTCGTTATTTTTATTCTTTCCCGGCTTCAGACTCATCTCTTCTTCTTTCTCTCCTCCTCTTCCTCCTCCTCATCTCTCCTTCCTTCTTTCCCTGATACACAAATCCCTCTGGTCTTACAGGGAAGCCAAGCAAAAATCTGAGAAAGAAGTAAGCCCTTGAGAGAGAGAGAGAGAGAGAGAGAGAGAGAGAGAGAGAGAGAGAGAGAGAGAGAGAGAGAGAGAGAGAGAGAGAGAGAGAGAGAGAGAGAGAGAGAGAGAGAGAGAGAGACGCAACAAGTGCCGTAGTTTTGATATTTATTTTTATTTTTATTTTTTATTTTTACGTCGTTGCCTGTTGCGCCGGTAGGCATCTTCCTGGTGGGGCCTGATGGTTGGCCCAAGGCTTCTTCCAGGTGGGGCCTGATGGTCGGCCCAGCCCGTTCTTGCGCAGGCGAGTGTTTATAGTGGCGCCATCTTGCATTGGCTCATGCTGCCCCCCGGAACTCGTTCTTGATTCGCTTGGACGGCTTCCTCTAGAGTCCGGGTTGATGGGTGGTCTTCAGGACAGCATGTGGGTAGTTTTAAGCCACTCGGCGGTGACTGAAAAATCCGAGTGGTAGCGTGGGGATTCGAACCCGCGTCGTCCTTCACGCGGTGAATGTGGGCCCAGTACGCTACCAGTTCGGCCACCGCCTACCCAGTTAAAGTTAAAGAATAGAGGAAAGAATCGGATTTCGTAAGCGCGGTAAGCCAGCCAATCACGTCCCTCCCCGCTGCCGCCTCTGAGCCCGTATTGACCAACCGGAACCTTAGACTCGAGAGGCCGAAGGAGGAAAGAAAGCAGCAAGTAACGAATCCATTATCCAGTCTTGCCTTCGGGTTTTCTTCATCCCCGCGAGCTGGAAGGAAGAGTCTCTGTCTGTCTGTGCCTGATGATAAAGCACTTCATTATGGTTTTGCCGAGGTTCTGGTTTCACCCTTCTACCTTACTTTCTTTACGTTTTGTCTCTATACATCTTGACATCTACAGTTCTTAGGTTGACAACTCCTCTTTCGGGTATTCGTGTGTTATCAGTTCGACGCAAGATTTGAGCTACCCAAGTCTACTTATCATACTTTGTCCTATGGGTTCTGGTGGCTTAACCCGGTAGCAACGTTGATCATGTTTCTTAATGGCCCCTCCAAGCGAGAACAATGAGAAAAAATCACCCCTCACGCAAACCATTTCATAATATATATCAAAGCATGTGTGATCAGATTATGTATCATCTATTTTGGGGGGTTTATATCATGGCACAAATTTGGCCCATCGCTGCTACACGTTAAAGCCACAAATTTGGCCCGTCGCTGCTACACGTTAAAGCCACAAATTTGGCCCGTCGCTGCTACACGTTAAAGCCACAAATTTGGCCCGTCGCTGCTACACGTTAAAGCCACAAATTTGGCCCGTCGCTGCTACACGTTAAAGCCACAAATTTGGCCCGTCGCTGCTACACGTTAAAGCCACAAATTTGGCCCGTAGTTGCTACCGGGTTAATCGTAATGTCTCCCTCCTCCCTTTTCCTGTCTCCGGGTAGTAATAAAAGTTAAACATGTAATTCTAAAGTGTATGGAAGTGATTTATAGAGTATGTTCATGGTGTTCAGTGTGGCAAGGTTTTCAAATGGGTTTTATGGTTCCCCTTCGTGTACCAAATGTGTCTCTTGTCGTGGTGATTTTAAATGTATGTTCAAATAGGGACGAGGAAAGTTGTCAACGAATCCACTCTTAACTTTGGTCTTCGTTAGCCCTTCATCCTTCTGAGCACCAAGAGGCAAAAGTTATATTATGCTTCATGCTGTATTTTGACGATGTTGGGGTACTCAGAGCTGTACGTGTCTCTGAGCATGCCAGCAAAGGTCCTGAGTACTTGTGATGGGGTGCAGAGGGAGTAGACAGACGGAGAGGTAAAGTGTTTATCTAATCCCTCGTGTGCTGGTGATAAGATGTATTAGGTCACCACTCGAGTACAAATTCAGTTTCTTTTTTTGCTGCGTAATGGTATAGAAACACTCTAAGATGAGGCGTTTTTGTATGGTAGACGAAGAGAAACAGACTAAGATGAGGCATTTTTGTTTTGTAAAGGACCAGAGGCATAAGATGAGGTGTTTTGGAAGAGAAACAGACTAAGATGAGGCATTTTTGTTTTGTAAAGGACCAGAGGCATAAGATGAGGTGTTTTTGTGTGGTAAAGAAAGAGAAACAGTAAAATGAAGTGCTTTTGTTTTGTAAAGGAAGAGAAACAGATTAAGATGATCTGTTTTTGTTTAGTAAAAGAAGAGAAACTAAGGTGAGGTGTTTAATCGTTGAAATTTCGGAAGGAAGCATTGGGCTACTGGGAAATATTCGTGGGTTTCACCAATTTAGTAGACGTTTAGGGATCTTTATTATTTGTAGAGGAACATAAATAGAATAAGATAGTGTCAAGCCCCTAGAGTGCTGGAAATAGACGTTTAGTTATTGGGAGGTGGTTGTGGCTCTCACCATTTCAGAAGACATTCAGGGTCCTTCTTTTTATTTGCAGAGGAACATAAAAAGCATACGAGGAGGTGTTTGATCCCTGAAGTGTTGCTAAGAAGTATTGCTCTACTGGGACCTGTTGTACGTGACTCGCCATTCAAGTTTAGGTTTAGGGCTTTCTTTGTTTCGTAGAGGGGCAGAAGCAGACTTAGAGGTGTGTAAGAGGTGCCTTAATCCCTCAATATGAACCCTCGACACTAGTTTTTGAATGATAGGGAGGAGGGCAGGCGTATGATAAGCAGACCCACACCAATCATAGGAAACACTGATCTAAAGATAGCTGTTATTGTAGTTTCGTGGCTATTTTATCTCCACTCCTCCTTTTTCTTCCTCTCCTTTCCACCGTTTTCTCCCTCTTTTCCTTCTCTAGTAATTGACTAAGGCTTTGAAGGATTTGCTATTTTAGATGACTCGTAAATTGGCTTAAAATACTTACATTATCCTCTATTTTTGCATTTTCTTATTTTGTCTTTTTGTGTTGCATCTTCTACTGTAAGAAAATAAGTCTGGAAAAATACTTCCCTGGACTCGTATTTCATTATTTCCAAAGGTATTGTATTGTACCTGTGTCTTTCCATCTCTCTGCAAGGTTCCTTTAAAATGCTTACCGGTTTTCGGGGTCATTTATGTTCATTCTTCACACTTTGTCTCCACCACTGTCCTCCAGATCTTGCCCTCGTTCATTAACCTACGTAGCTCCTGTTCCCAGTGCTCTAGTTAGTCAGGGAGAGTGTAGGCCTCTAACCCGCTGGGAGGTAGTTAGTGAGTGAAGGCCTGTCTCGCTAGAAGGTAGTTAGTGAGTGAAGGGTTTTGGCTCGCTGGGAGGTTGTATTTCTTTCCCTGGGTCGGACAATTCTTTGGCCGCTAATGTTATTGTATTTCCTCTACGTGCTTCCTAGTGTCAACGTTGTGTATTGTGCGTGTTCATTTTTTTTTTTTTTTGAGAGAGAGAGAGAGAGAGAGAGAGAGATTCTTATTACTCCCGAGGGAGAAATACATCACCAACAACTGTGTTAGCGCTTCGTCAGGACAGACTCTCTCTCTCTCTCTCATTCCTGTCCTCTTGAGTGACGCAGATGGAACGTAATAATGTACGCAGTTTTTTTTTCTCATGTGTGTGTTGTGTGTGTGTGTGTGTGTGTGTGTGTTCGTGTATGTGCGGGCAACATGTTTTTTATATCCTTTTGTGAAGACTAAATCGATAGTTCCCAATTGGTAGTATTCTCATGTTGCAACACACACACACACACACACACACACACACACACACACACACGCAAACTAATTGACATACCTGTCGTTTCTACACCTGACACCACTGATCGCCGTGTGTGTGTGTGTGTGTGTGTGTGTGTGTGTGTGTGTGTGTCATTCGGGAGTCGAGTGTTGTTTTGGGTGGACGTTCGGCGATGTTGACGCGAGGGGGAGGAGGAATGGGAGCAACGGGAGTGATGATGATGATAATGATGATGATGATGATGATGATGATTTAAAGTGGGAATAATTATGGTTTAGGATGGTGGTGCTGTAGTGTATTCTGCTTCTTATTTGTTTTTTTTATATTTATTTTTCTTTATACTAATTTTTTTCCTTATTCCTGTTCCTTTTCCTCTTCTTACTCCGCCTCCTCCTCCTGCTCCTCTTCTTTCTCTCTCTCTCTCTCTCTCTCTCTCTCTCTCTCTCTCTCTCTCTCTCTCTCTCTCTCTCTCTCTCTTCCTCATTCCTGTCCTCTTGAGTGACGCAGATGGAATGTAATAATGTACGGAGGTGTTTATTCTCGTGTGTACTTTTGTGTGTGTGTGTGTGTGTGTGTGTGTGTGTGTGTGTGTGTGTGTGTGTGTGTGTGTGTGTGTGTGAGAGAGAGAGAGAGAGAGAGAGAGAGAGAGAGAGAGAGAGAGAGAGAGAGAGAGAGAGAGAACAAGAACAAGAACAAGAAGAGAAGAAAATCCATGAATCTACAATTCATGGATTCATGAAAAAAAAAAACCTGTATATCAACTCTCCACAAGAAAAGACTAGACACGTATATTCTTAACCATACGCAAAATAACACAAAACATCCTTCTTACCGAAACTTGGGAGGTATATAATTTTCTTTTCTATGCCTTTAACCCGTCCGCTGCGATTGGCACGGATTTGGCCTTCACTGGTAGCCTGGTAACATATGCTCCCAGGTCTTTCCCCGGCTCTGTGGTGGATAGTGGAGTGTATCCCATGTGGTACAGTATTGGGGTGCTGGATATCCCCTCCCAAGGTGCAGGACTTTACATTTTTCTTCATTGAATTGTAGCAGCCACTTTTTGTTCCAGTCCTGTAGCTTGGTGATGTCTTCTTATAGGAAATCCGCAGTCAAGGTGTTAAGAGAGGATTCTAAACAAGGCACACACGTAAACTAGCCCGGGGAAGAAACACCATTGCCCTCGCCTTCTCCGCGGCTCACCAACAGGGCAGTTAAAGGGAGCGTTCAGTGTTGGTCGTAACCCGCACACAATCACGGGAGACATTACAGCTTAAACCCCTAATGGAATAACACCACTAGCACCTCTTTGTACTTGGCTCTTTTCTTTTTTCTCTTGTCTTTTGTTTTCTGTTATCCTTTTCCTCTCCTCCTCCTTTCCTTTTTCCTCTTTTTTCTTTTTGTTTCCCTCTCCCCCGTTTCCTCCTCTTCTTGGTTCTTTTTTTTTTTTCTTATCCTCTCCTTTCCTTGTCCTTTTTTTCCTTTTATTTTCCTTTCCCACTTTCCTCTTCTTTGTTTCTTCTTCTTTTATTTCCCTCTTCTTCTTTCGCTCTCCTTTTCCTTTCATCCTTTCCCTCTCATCCTCTTTTCTCCCTCTCTTTCTTCTTTCCCTTACTTCCTTCTTTTCCTCCAGTCCTTCTTTCTCCTTCCCTCCTTTCTATGCCTTCCTTCTTTCCCTGTCCTCCTCCTTTCTCTGCCCTCCTTTCTTTTTCCTCCTTTTTTCGTCTCCTTTTTGGCCTCTTCTCCTTTCTTTCCTCTTCTCCTTTCTCTGCCCTCTTTCTTTTTCCTCCTTTTTTCGTCTCCTTTTTGCTGTCTTCTCCTTTTTTCCCCCCTTCTCCTTTCTTTGTTTTTCTTCTATATATAAATCTTTTCTTTCATGCGTCTTCTCTCTTTTCCTTCTTTTCTTCTCTTCCTTATAATAACTATCTCTTCTTTTTTTCACTTTTTACGTTCCTTCCTTATCTTCCCTTTTTCTAATCACACATGTTCTTCTTTTCTTCTTCCTACATTCTTCTTCTCTTCCTTACACTAATCACCTCTTTTTATGCGTTTCTCTTACCCTAACTTCACTATTTCCCTCTCTTCTCCTTATTTGCTTGTTCTTCCATCCGTGTTTCTCTCCTCCCTCTGTTCCTTTCCTCCTTACCTCTTTTTTTTTCTCTCCCTAACTCATTATTCTTTTTATTTCCTTTTCTCGCCCTTTGCAGCCTCTCCGACAGCATTCCTTTCCTCTATTTGTTTCTTTTTCTTTTCCTTTTTCTGTCCTGTTTATTTGCTTCCTCCCCTACTTATTTTTTTATGTCCTAATTATGGAAGGATTTTATTATTTTTATTTATTTTCAGCGATATTCTCAGATTTTTATACTTCCCTCTTCTCCTGTTCTTGCAGAAGCTATTATTATTATTATTATTATTATTATTATTATTATTATTATTATTATTATTATTATTATTATTATTATTATTTCATTCGTCTGTGTTTATTCTTTTCTTTATTTTAGGATTTTTTGGTATCGAGGTTTTTTATATTATTCTTTTTTTCTTGTTCTTTTCCTCCAAGTCATTTTCCTTCATTTTCTCTATTTTTTCCTTCCTCTCTTCATCCTTTTCTTTGTTTCCTTATAATTTCCTCTCGCGATCATTATTCCTCCATTCTATATCTTTCCAATTTTTTCCTTTTTCTTTCATTCTTTTTCCATCTCTCTTCCTCCCTTCCAACAGCAATTAGTCTTCTCTTCTATACATATTTTTTCTTCTTGTAACGATCGCTTTCTCTCGAGCTCCTTATTCTTTTCTCTTATTCCTTCCTTTCAACGGCTCTGTCTTCTGTTCTCTCTCTATAATTTACTTTTTCTTCACATCTTCCTATTTACTAGATTTTTATCCTCTCCTTCCTATTCCCTCAACAGCGAATCTTCTTGTCTTCTGTGTTTTTCTTTTCTCATCCTCACTGCCTCCTTTTTTTATTAGTTTCTTATGGTTTTCTCTCTTCTTCCTTTCCCTCGTTTTTCTCGACCAGTCATTATTTTTTCTTTCTCTTCCCTCTCATTATATTTTTGTTTTGCCCTTAAGCTGACTCCTTCGCCTCATTATTTTTATTTTCCTTTCTCCTTATACGGTTCCTCCTTCTTTTTCTTAGTCTTTTCCCCGTTTCTGTTTCTCATATTTTTCCTTATTCCTTTTTTCCCATTGGTTGGGGAGAGGAAGAGGAAAAGGGAAAGGGAAGAAAAGAAAAGAAAAGAAAAGAAAAGAAAAGAAAAGAAAAGAAAAGAAAAGAAAAGAAAAGAAAAGGGAAGGGAAGGGAAGGGAAGGGAAGGGAAGGAAAGGAAAGGAAAGGAAAGGAAAGGAAAGGAAAGGAAAGGAAAGGGAAAGGGAGAGAGAGAGAGAGAGAGAGAGAGAGAGAGAGAGAGAGAGAGAGAGAGAGATCATGCGTAAGGGTGAGGGAATTGAGTTGATGGATACGGGCTTTGGTGTGTGTGTGTGTGTGTGTGTGTGTGTGTCAGCCGCTCCAACGTACATGACATATGAGTGTTAATTATACAGTATTTTTTTTCCACATTTAAGTGCAAACAAACCGTGATTTCGAGTCATCCGGATGAGGCGTTATTATCATGTATTATTATTATTATTATTATTATTATTATTATTATTATTATTATTATTGTTATTATTGTTATTATTGTTATTATTATTATTATTATTATTATTATTATTATTATTATTATTATTACACACACACACACACAAACACACACACACACACACACACACACACACACACACACACACACACACAGTCAAGGTCGGGACGGGCCGGTGCACGCGTCATGCCTGTCAGCGGCACACCTGGCTGGGGCGGGACGGGTGAGTGACGCCCCGCGCGGCGACACAGAAAAAAGAGAACACTGGAAATATACCCGCGGAGAGGAGGCGACGGCGGGAAAAAAAGAATGTGAGTTTTGATATTTTTATTGCTTGAACGTCAATATCAATGTATCCTCAATTGTAAAGGTACATAAAATACAGAATCAAAAAATGTTAATCCTGAAAAATTTATATTATATAATTATTTTATGTGATTGTCAATGATATAGGTTTAAAAATGGTTCTAGAAAATGGTTGGAATTAATAGGTATTTTTTGGGTGGGTTATTGGGCGGTACATAAGAAATAAGCAATGAAAACAAAATTATGATATAATATGCCTGTTGAAAAATATTAATGCTGATAAAAAATGAGTATTTCTTTTGCATAGTTTTTTCTTTTAGCGTCAATAAAACGTGCTGAAAATGTTTCCAAAATAGTTGCTGAAAATATCTCATAACTCTAATAAATGATTTACTTACAGCAATTAATTACCTGCATAGCTAACTTCAAATTATATATACTGTAAGCTTATCTACATAGATCAACTCTTCCTTCGCCCTGCGCCCGTAACACAAGCTGTCTCTTCTGAAGTCTTAAGGTCAGCCCCAGCAATACCAGTAAGGCAGATCCCGTTCTTCATGAGCTTTCTCTAAATCAATTTTACACGTTGATGGCTGCATCCAACATGAATTTTCTCCTCCAGTTACTGTATTGCGTAAGGAGGCAAAAAATGTATATTGCAAGATACGTACATGTAATTCAACAAAGGAGAAAAACAAGTTTACGTTGCCGTTGGGTTTGAGTCGGTAGCAAGTCGCACCTCTTAGTAAGGGAGAGCTTGAAATACTACCTCTGAATCCCTTTAACCGATATGGGTCTTGCCCTTCTTCGGCCTCTTCACCTATCAATATCTTGTTAGGGTTGTTTATTGCGCGTATATTTTTGTTCATTTACTTTATCCCTTGCAGACTCCTACGCCGTTAAAGAGAATACTGAACACGAAAGAATTAGCAGATTAAAGTGTATTTGCTTTGATGTCGCGCCCAACAACCCACCCTAAAAAATACTTATTATTTTCAACGGTTTTCTAGAACCATTTTCAAACCTATATCATTGACAATCACAAAAAATAATGATATAGTATAAATTCTCCGACAATTTTACAGGATTAGCATTTTTTGATTCTGTATTGTTGTAAACTTATATCTCGAAATGAAGGCAAAAGAAAGCCTTGCCGGCTCATTAGTAGATTAAACGTTCCCCCGGAGTGTTGGGTAACTTTGCAAACATGTACACGGGAGAGAGAAAGGGAAACAGGGAGGAATTTAACGTTCATTGGCAGAGCAAATGTTTTCCTTGCAGACCGTAAATATTTTGCAGACTTTTGTTTACGGAGAGGAAAAAGAGAAAAGGAGAAAGAATGATTTGCTGATTAAAAGCTTTCTCCATTGTCCGCCGTTATCATTTTGCAGACATGCACGAAAAAAAGTAAAAAAAGAGGATGACAAGCAGACTAAATGTTTTCTTCATATTCAGTAATTTTCAACTTGTGCGAAAAAAAAGAAGTAAGAAAAAAAGAAAGAAAAAAGAAGGAATATTTTGCTGGTTAAATATTTCTTCATAGTTGGTTACCATTTTAAAACTTATGCGCGGAAGAAAGAGAAATAAAAGAAATAAAAGATTGACTACCAGATTAAGTGTTTCCTTCATATTCAGTAACGAAAACAACAAAAATATTTTGCGGATCAATATTTTTCCTCATACTCAGTTACCATTTTACAAACTTATGCTCGGAAGAAAGAAAAATAAAAGAAATAAAAGACTGATTACCGGATTAAGTGTTTTCTTCATAATCAGTAATATTTAAAACTCGTAGACGGAAAAAAAGAATTACGGAAAGAAAAAAAAAAGAGGAAAAAAAGGAATGATATGCGGATTAGATATTTTTTTCATCGTTCGTGTTCATTCTGCAAACTTATACACGAAAAGAGAAAGAAAGAGAAAGCAATGGAATGACTGAGGTATTAAACGCATCCTCACAGTCGGTAATTATTTTGTTAGCTCGTACGCAAAAAAAAAAAAAAAAAAAAAAAAAGCACGGATTTTTTTTTTACGTGGAAAGGAAAAAGAGTAAAAAATCATGACTGGATGATTAAACGCATTCCTCTCACTCACTAATGATTCTGTCAACTCGTGTACGGAGGAAAATGAAAGAAAACAAAACAGGACTAATTGTGCACTGAAAAGAAAAGGAAAAAGAAAAAGAACGTGAGAAGCAGATTAAATGCTCTCCTCACACACTGTAATAATTTTGTTATCTCACGTACATAACAAAAAAAGAAGAAAATAAAAAAAAATGAGAAAAAGAGAGGTGTGAAAAGAAGGACTCAAACGCTCATTAGGAGATTAAATGTTTTCTTCGGGGTTCTTTTTCTCGCGGGAATGACATTAGCGCCTTGCTGTGTTGTATTTATCTTTATTTACTTATATTTATTTTTAGCTCTCCCTCCGCATCCAACCGCCGGGAGCCTTTGTGTGCGGGTATAACGCCGGCGCTGTTTAGAGGAAGCGAGCCATTACGATAATTAGATTCGAGACCAGCGTGACCAAAAAAATAAAATGAAAAACAGCCCGCGAAGTTGGTGGTGAGTTGGTGGTGCATTGAAGCGCGTCTTTAATATGAATTCCGCGAAACTCAACTCCGCTAATATGTCCGTGAAGGGTCCGTGTGTGTGTGTGTTTGTTAGTTATGGTGAGATGTGTGCGTAGAGGGGGGTGGGTGTTGTGTGTGTGTTGGGGGAGGTGGGGTGGTGGTGGTGATGGTGGTGGAAGGTGATGTTGTGTGGGTGTGTGTGTGTGTGTGTGTGTGTGTGTGTGTGTGTGTGTGTGTGTGTGTGTGTGTGTGTGTGTGTGTTTGTGTGTTAACCGGTACATCTAACTACATATAGATACATTTGTTTTTCTGTTTGTCTATTTGCGATCTATCTATGTTTGTCTGTCTGCTTGTCTGTCTGTCTGTCTTCCTGTCTGTCTGTCTGTATCTTTGTCTGTCACTGTATTTCTGTTTGCGTCTATCTGTCTGTTTGTGTAAGTTTGCCTGTCTGTATTATGTACCTTCACTTATTTTTTTTCTTTCTTTCTCAAACACATCCCCTCCCCCCCGCCTTGCATCTTAAGCCTACACTAATCTCGCCCCGGGATGATGGGATTAGTTTAGAGCATTAAATAAATTATAATTACTCTTAACGCAACAAGCACATTCAACAGCTGTTTTGTACATGGCGTGTGTTGCTTTATCTGTCTCTGTTTGTTTGTCTGTTGTGTCTGGCAAAAGAAGGATAAGAAACAAAGTCTACTGGTTCTGTACATGTCTTTTTTTTCTTTATCTATCTCCTTCTGTCTTCCTACTGTCTCTTTGTTTGTGTTTTAATGTGTGTGTGTGTGTGTGTGTGTGTGTGTGTGTGTAATAATAATGATCGGTTTATTTCGGAGATGTACATATTAAGATTACAAAGTGTAACTATATAAGAAAATTACAATATGAAAGGGGTGTGGGGGCAGGTAATTAACAGTAACGGAGGGAAAGTTGTGATGATGTTTGAGGGGCGAGGAGGTGGAGTGCGGTGTGGTAGAGCGATGAGGCGGGAAGGTAATCCTCTTCTGGAAGGCGAGTAGGTGTTAATGCGAGGTCATCCCCAGGTCAAAATGCTGGGTCAGGTAGCAGCAGGTGGCCGGAGAGCAGGTAGAGGCGGTATCGATGGTCACTCAGAAAGGGGCTTAGAGGTGGAGCGCTAATCCAATACAGATGGCGAGACATGTGAAGACTCGGAGCTGTTCCTGGGAACAGACTGCACAGCCTTGGTGGTGAGCAGCCTGCACATTGCCTCCACCTGAGTGACGAAGCCTCCACTGCACTGCACCTGACCAGACTTCAACAGCAGGATGGGCGGATTGGTGAGCCTGGGGAGACCTCGGGGCGTCAGCAGGGACTTGATGGAAGGCCGGCGGCGACACACTCGGCGATCTGTGCCCTCCCGGTATACCACACACGCACTCCACTCACTCTCTGTCAGACGGTCACCATGATTTCACTTAATGTCACACACAAAAAAAATTTGCTAAGTAGTGTTTCCTGAAGTAAGTTTCTTGATGAAAGGGGAGACGGGGATGAAGGGGAAGGGGAGAGGCCAACAGGCTGGCCCCGGGCTACTCCTTTCGGAGCGCCATGACCCACGTCCGACCTCGGTCAGGACGTGTGTGTGTGTGTGTGTGTGTGTGTGTGTGTGTGTGTGAGTGTCTTTGATGCCTACGTATCGGGCCGCTGCTAAGAGATTGCCGCGTCAAGGAGAGTAAAAAAAAAAAAAAAAAAAAAAAAACCGTGAAGTATGTTAGAAAGTAAAACAAAAAAAAAGATACTTTGTTTGAGAGAGAATGATAATAAAAAGGAAAACCATCTGATTGGTTTATTGATATGTAATGATGAGAGAGAGAGAGAGAGAGAGAGAGAGAGAGAGAGAGAGAGAGAGAGAGAGAGAGAGAGAGAGAGAGAGAGAGAGAGAGAGAGAGAGAGAGAGAGAGAGAGAGAGAGAGAGAGAGAGAGAGCTAAATCATCGTCTGTTTGAGTTTAGAGTTGGCCTGAATAAGTTTATGGATGACTTCTTGTAGTTCATAAAACAACACACACACACACACACCTACCTGCATCTCTCTCTCTCTCTCTCTCTCTCTCTCTCTCTCTCTCGCCTTTCTTTCCCTCCATCATCTTTAATCTTTGCATCTACTTGTTTGCCTCCTCCTTCTCCTTCTCCTCCTCCTCCTCCTCCTCGTCGTCTAGTGTCTGCGAGGCGAAGGAAGATTCTCAAGTAAAATATTGAAGTTCGAGT
>NC_066570.1:2555000-2685000 GCF_024679095.1 Eriocheir sinensis
ATTTGGAGAGGAGAAAAAGACGGATGATGATGATGAGGAGGAGGAGGAAAAAGAAGAACGATATGCTTACTACGGATATCATGGAAATTTTGATGATGAAGAAGAGAATGGAAAGAAAAGAAGAAGAGAAATACGAGGAGGAAGAGGGGAAAGAGGATTTGGAGAGGAGAAGAAGACGGAGGAGGAGGAGGAGGAAAAAAGAAGAACAATATGCTTACTACGGATATCATGGTAATTTTGATGATGAAGAAGAGGATGGAAATAAAGAAGAAGAGAAATACGAGGAAGAAAAGAGGAAAGAGGATTTGGAGTGGAGAAGAAGACGGAGGATGAGTAGGAGGAAAAGGATTAAATGAAGTTACTATAGACAAAAAATATAAAAGATAAATAGGAAGAGACGAACAGAGCAGCAGCGGGTAGCGGGCTTTTTTTTTAATCATTGTTTCCTTTTTTTGTGCCCTTGAGCTGTCTCCTTTGTTGTAAAAAAAAAAAAAAAGAGAGAAAAGGACAAATTAATTAATAAGAATAATAACCCTACGAGCAAGAGGAGGTAAATTAGTAAAAGAAATAATGCACACCATTAATAAGAGGATGAGGAGAAGGAGGAGGAGAAGGAAGATAATAAAAGAAAATATGAAGAAATAAAAAAAGAGGCATTCAAGAGAGAGAGAGAGAGAGAGAGAGAGAGAGAGAGAGAGAGAGAGAGAGAGAGAGAGAGAGAGAGAGAGAGAGAGAGAGATTTATCACAGCAATCTAAAAATGTTTCTAATTTTTCTTATCTTTTCTTCTGCTTGTATGCTCTCTCTCTCTCTCTCTCTCTCTCTCTCTCTCTCTCTCTCTCTCTCTCTCTCATCATCATAATCTCTTGAGTTTTCCTTTCTCTTTACCATCTTCTCTACCTCTCTCCATAACTCCTTTCCTTTCTCTCCTTATCTCTCTCCCTCTCCCTCTCCCGCTCCCTCTCCCTTTAACCTTCCTTCCTTCCTTCTCTCGTGGTTGAATTAACTCGCCTTGTGCTTCCTTCATTTGCATATCCGAGAGGAGGAAGGGAAAGGAAGGGAGGGAAATTGGCGGGAAAGGAAGGGAAGAGAGGGAAAGGAAGGAAGGGTAGGGAAAGGAAGAGAAGGGAATAGAAAGGAAGGGAATAGAAAGGAAGGGAATAGAGGGAAATGAAGGAAGGGAAGGGAAAGGAAGGGAAGGAAGGGAAAGGAAGGGAAGAGAGGGAAAGGAAGGAAGGAAGGGAAGGGAAAGGAAGAGAGGGAAAGGAAGGAAGGGAAAGGAAAGGAAGGGAAGAGAGGGAAAGGAAGGAAGGGAAGGGAAGGGAAGAGAGGGAAAGGAAGGAAGGGTAGGGAAAGGAAGGGAAGAAAGGGATAGGAAGGAAGGGAAGGGAAAGTAAGGAAAGGGAATAGAGAAAAAAGTAAGGATAGAAAATGAAAAGAGTAAGAAAACGAGAAGAAAGGGTTTGGTTGAGAAGGAAAGGAAGGAAAAAAGGAAATGAGAGGAAAGGAATAAAAGAAAAAGGGAATGGAAGGAATTAAAAAAAGGTATGATGAGAAATGAAATGGAAAAAGAAGGAAGGAAAAGATAGAATCGAGAAGGGAGGAGAAGAGTTGTGAATAAGGAAGAGGAGGTTAGGGAGAAGGAAAATGAGGGAAAATAAAAGGAAAGTAAATGAGGGAGAAGGAGGAAGAGGAAGACAGGCTGAAGAAGAAGAAAAGGGGAAGAAGAATGGAGCGAGAATGCGAGAAAGCGAATAGGAAGAAAGATAAAAAGGATGAAGAGGAAGAAGATAGCAAACGAGAGAGGCAGAAAGTAATGATAATGATGATGATGATGACGAAAGAGTCAGTTGGCGGGATTGTGTCTCTTAAATACCTGATTTTAATTGGAGAAACAACACCTCCAACACGTGTCTCTAGGAGGACACAAAGTACACAAAGGAAGAACAAACAATAGCAGACCTGCTGGTCCTTACGAGGCTGTTTGTGACAAGCTACACTAACTATCTAATCAAAAGTGGAAGATGAAGGACAGCAAAGGCGAAGGCTCCTCCCCACCCCCCCATCCCTCCAGCCAAAGCTGGCAGGAAAGGAAAAAGAACCATGCAGCATGGAAAAACTGCATGGAAATTATGTAGGAAAGAGGAAAGAACTACCATTACTGCTACCACTAACCGGGCGATAAAAGCGGACAAGGACACCAGTATTCGAAAGAACATAACGTTATTACGACAATGAGTAATATCTTAGTTGCTGGTTGGATTCAAAACACTTGTCTAATCTATTCTTGAAGGCCGTAACTGTTGTACTATCAACGACATCACAGGGTAGAGAGTTCCAAACATTAACAACTCGATTGAAGAAGTGTTTAGCTTCGTGCGACGAGAATCTTTTACCACTTATCTTCAAATTGTGATTTCTTTTTGTTTTATCTGATCGATCAATTGTAAAGAAATCTTCCGCATTAATATCACTCAATCCTTTGAACATTTTAAACACTTCTATTAGAACGCTTCGCATTCTTCGTTTTGATAGACTGAATAAATTTACTTCTTTAAGCCTTTGTTCATATGATAAATTTCCCAACCTAGGAATCATCTTTGTTACTCTTCGTTGAACCCGTTCCAACTTTGCTATGTCTTTTCTGTAATAGGGAGACCAAAAATGTACACAGTACTCTAGACGAGGTCGAACCAACGAATTATACAGTTTTAATATTACTTTTTCCGATTTATTATTAAAGGAGGAGGAGGAGGAGGAGGAGAGGAAGAAGAAAAGAAAGAGAAGAGGAAGCGGAAAAATGAAAGACAAAGGGTAAAGGAAAAGAAGGAGAGGGAGCCGAAGAAGAGGAGGAGAAAGAGGCAGAAGAAATAGGAAGTGGAAGAGGAAACGAAAGAGTAGGAAAAAGAGGAGGAAAACGAAAAGGAAAAAGAAATAGGAGATGAAAAAAGAGGAAAAGGAGGAAAAGGAAAAGGAGAAAAAGTAAGAGAAAGGAAAAAGAAGAAGAGGAAGAAGAGGAGGAGGAAGAACAACTGTGATTTTTATGACAGTGCTTCGAGTAAGAGGAAAATTAAATGTTTGTGACTCTGCGGCGGATTGTAAGAGGAGGAGGAGGAGGAGGAGGAGGAAACGTGGGAATAGAAAGGCCAGAGTAAGCAGAAGCAGGAGGGAGGAGAAGGAAGAAGAGAGGGAAGAAATAGATGGAAGAGAAGGAGGAGGAGGAAGAGGAGGAGGAGGAGGAGGAGGAGGAGGAGGAAGCAGGAAGCAGAGTTCGCCTTTAGGTTTTAGTTAGCTCTTTAATGCGTCCGGAGAGGGAGGAAGGGAGAGAGGGAGGAAAGGGGGAGGAGGAAAGGGGGAGGAAAGGAGGAGGAAGGAGAGGAGGAGAGAGAGAGAGAGAGAGAGAGAGAGAGAGAGAGAGAGAGAGAGAGAGAGAGAGAGAGAGAGAGAGAGAGCACACATTTGAGGGCTCAGTACTGTTGCTTTAATGTTCCCGGAAAGATTCACTATAGCGCTGTTTTTTCTCTCTCTCTCTCTCTCTCTCATTATGTAAAGTACTGTTCTGTTCTATCAAATATCATTTAACAAATATTAACGTAAACTCTACAACTGGAAAAGTATATACGAAAAAAAGTAAAGAATATATGAAGGTAAATTAAGCTGAAAAATTATTGGGAAAGGAAACAAACTAACATCAGAAGTATGTAAAAAGAAAAAAAAAAAACTAGAAAAAAACTAAAATTTGTTGAGAGAAAACTGAATTAAAAGGAGGTAAGAAAAAAAACTAAGACAAAAAAATGAAAAAAATAACCCAAAAGAACGTAAAAAGAAAATCAAAACAAAACTAAATAAACCAGAAACTGAGATATCAAACAACCTTTAAAAATAACGTCCAAAGAAGCTTAAAAAACCCGTAATATAGTTGAAGAGAAACAAAGCAGAAGGAGAAGCGAGCGTCATAGAGATCGGTACAGCAAAATACGGTTAAGCTTCTGTAGGAGAATAAAGTAAATGAGAAAACGCCGGAAAAATGGAAATGGCCTCAAAGTGAATTCAGCGGCCGCCTCATAATGCCTCCACGCCGCCGGCCGCGTCCGTGTGTGGCGGGGTTTGTGTTGCTTGTAGGTAAATTAATGTTACTATTATTGTTATTATTATTATTGTTATTATCACTATTATTATTATTATTATTATTATTATTATTATTATTATTATTATTATTATTATTATTATTATTATTATTATTATTATTTTTTTTTTTTTCATTGTTAACGTACTCCTCTTCCGCCTCCTCCTCCTCCTCTTCAAATTTCATCGTCATTATCATCATCATCATTAACTTCAGCTACGACAACAATAACAACAACAACAACACCAACTACTACTACTACTACTACTACTACTACTACGTTACTTCTACTACTACTACTACTATCATTTAATCATAACAACAACAACAAAAATCGTGTTCACATTTCAGAAATCTCAACTCTGCGTGTCCCGTCAACTGGCCGAAATAATTTGAACTTCCTGGGAATTATTTTTATGTCCTTATATATAAACACATTTTCCGGCAAAACGCAATTTACGCCGTGTTAGTGCGCGGCGGAACGGGGTAATATTTTCCCGCCTGTATTTTCATGGCGCTGTTATGTCCGCTTCATTGTCTCACCTTTATTCGTCCCGCCGCTGCGTTATTACATCAGGTGAATGCTACGACCCTACCTACGTCCCTCATGCCGGAATTTAACCTTATACCTTACCTCCCATTTTTGTCACTGAGCGGGTATGCAAGTGTTCCTTCCTTCATGTTTTGTTGGTGTCCCTCATGCCGGAATTTGACCTCAAACTTTACCTCCCATTTTTGTCACTGAGCGGGTCTGCAAGTGTTCCTTCCTTCATGTGCTCCAGCCCTGACTTCTTAACCCCTTGACTGCGGATTTCCTACAAGAAGACATCACCAAGCTACGGGAACGGAGCAAAAAGTGGCTGCTACAATTCAATGAAGAAAAATGTAAAATCATGCACCTTGGGAGGGGATATCCAGCACACCAATACCACAAGGGAAACACTCCACTATCCACCACAGAGGCAGAGAAAGACCTGGGATTATAAGTTTACCAGGCTACCAGTGAAAGCCAAATCCGTGCCTGCATGATTCAACCCTACTTACGTTGTGTTGGTGTCCTCCATGACGGAATTTGACCTTTACTTTACGTCCCATACTTGTCACTTCACGGGTATCCAAGTGTCCCTTCCTTCATGTGGTCCATCCCTGACTCCTTAACACCTATATGATTCAACCCTACCTACGTTGTGTTGGTGTCCCTCATGCCGGAATCTGCCCTTATACTTTATGTCCCCTTCTTGTCACTGAACTGGTATGCAAGTGTTCCTTCCTTCACTTTGTCCAACCCTGACTCCTCAACACCTGCCTGAATACCGTGTTTGTAGTGTTGTGTGCTGGCATGTCGGTCGTTCCTACAGAGTTAGCTTTAAACTCATCTATGCCTCTTTGCTCTCATCTTCTTTTTTTGCTGGGTTGTTTTCATAACGTAGCATCATTTGTTTGGATTTATTTCAACGTTACTCTTTTGAATTGGCGCTCTGGTTCTCGTGTTATTTAATTTTTATAACGAACAGTGAACATTATATTTAATTGTCAGTGTTAAAGCCGAATTTCACGTATGTATAATTTTTCTTTCTAATGCCAGCCTTTAACTCAAATTATAGATTCCATTCAATGTTATCACCACCTTCTTTCATCTATATTTTATAATGCTACAAAACAGTGAACGAATCTCGTATTTAAATTCAATCTCATTATGAATATGCTAAATAAGCTTATCTCACTTATTATTATATTTTGAATGACGAAACCAACACAGTTCAAGCTTTCCCAGGTAGCAGAACTATAAGATCTTGCTCGCTTTCAGTACCAAAAAACTATAAAAATATATAGCACCAGCTTAGTTTGTTTAGGTCTGTGGTATTAGGAAATTGTCGTGTTGAGGGCCCGTTAAGCTTAAGAATATGGACCAGCTGGCGTGGGTTGAGTATCCAGCGGAAGGGTGGGATTATGAGGCGAGTGTGAGGAGGCGCCTGGACGCACTTGGGCCCCGCATGTCCGTGTCCCCATTTTTGAGAGTCGCGGAACTATGCCAAACTACCTGACGAGCCGCGCTGTAATTAGTCCTCCAGGTGTAATGAAAGAATGCCACTCATCCCCGTCATGCAGAGAGAGAGAGAGAGAGAGAGAGAGAGAGAGAGAGAGAGAGAGAGAGAGAGAGAGAGAGAGAGAGAGAGAGAGAGAGAGAGAGAGAGAGAGAGAGAGAGAGAGTGCGGGGAAAGGATGATAGAACAAATACATATAAGAAAGCAAAAAGCAGTTAGAGTCACATAGGAAACGAATAAGATAAATAGACAGACTTACAGAAAGGAAGACAAGAGAGAGAGAGAGAGAGAGAGAGAGAGAGAGAGAGAGAGAGAGAGAGAGAGAGAGAGAGAGAGAGAGAGAGAGAGAGAGAGAGAGAGAGAGAGAGAGATAATGAATGAATGAAGGATATATAAATAGACGGGGATATGGAAGGTGAATTTCATCAGCGGCAAACACTGAACTCGGCAAGATGATCCTTCAACAGATTTTAGAGTGCGGTACAACAGACTCATTCAGAAAACAAATACACACTCACTTGTCACCACAACACACCAACACTAACAATTACACTTGATTCACTTCCCTCCCCTGCACACCCGGCTTCCCCGTCCCCCCAACAGCCAACACAAATATTCGTGTTATGCACCTATACAAGTGCCCTGCGCATTATTCACAGACCCAGATGATTAAAATATTATTGTATACGTATGCACTGTGCCCTGCCCTATAGTGTTGCTCCCTGGGCGTCAGTGTTCAGCCCGGCGTGTGACCTACCGTAACTATGCCGGGTTGGAAGGATCCCCGCGCTGGCCCAGGAATAGGAAAGGTTAATAGCGATATATTGAGTCAGCAAAAAACAAGTAGCAAGGTGCAGACGTGCGAGGAGGGTTGCCATGTGTTGCCAGTTATCAGAGAGGTAATTTTGGTATTTGCCTAAACTATATATGAATGATGGTTTATGGTAAAAAACCTCATAAGCAATACTTTTCACCACATGCAATGCCGCCATGTATCCAATCTCGACATAACCAGTGCGGCATTGTGGGTAAAACTGCCGGTTATCGGGGACCTGAGTCACGTGACCCGGTCAGTCCTCGCCTTTGAATTTGAACTCAGAACGTCGCCTTACGTGAGTGTCAAGACGAGTGTGTGGCCTCGTGAGCGTTGTGGCCCCGGCGGCTGTTGTGGGGCGTTTCGTGTGGCGGGTATCAGCGGACTGGATGCAGCACCTTCAGGAGATACAGGTGAGGGACAGTGTATCATGTGTCTTGTAGGGGTAAACGCGGCACATAATTAAGGTAGCCCAAGTATATGGTTAAGGAATGCGCCGTAGTCCCTTGCTCTGTCTTGCCTATTCCGTCTCAGGTGACCGTCGTTAATTTAATACCGAGATTTTGAGGGTGTCTCTGCAGGTGACTTATTAGTAACAAGGGGGACGTGGTTACCTGCTTGACTGGTATGCCTGATGGCCGTGACGTCACCGCTGCAGGCCCGGTGATGTTGACGCCGCGGCAGTGATCCAGAGTGTCGCCCTGACGAGGTGGGCAAGGCAGCGTGCGTGTGTATGGGATGTTCGAGGCCTCACCTTAACATAGTGCTGAGGGAGGAGTGGGTGAAGGGGCAGGGAACGGCGAGGGAAGGGAGTGGTGAAGAGACAGTTATCATACCTCAGGCTGGGGGGAAGAGCGATGGAGGAAGAGTTGAGGGGGGAGAGGGAAGGGAGGTCCTGAGTGAGATTAGCCTGTCCCTTAAAAAATCTTAATCTCGTAATACCCAATGCACTTATACACTTAATTTTAATATATGACTGATTTGATTAGGGAGATTGGTTGTCCGTTATTCTGAGATCTTCCCTGTAAAGTTAAGTTAATGATGTAACGACCAAAGTATCGTTCAGTGTTGCTGCCGAAACTGTCGTACTGCACCAACCCTCCCAGGCACCAGTCTAGACGTGACGAAGAGAGAGAGAGAGAGAGAGAGAGAGAGAGAGAGAGAGAGAGAGAGAGAGAGAGAGACGTGAAGAAAGTAAGGAAAGAGAAGGGACGCTTTGAGGAGAGGTAAGGAAGGAAGGAAAGAGAGCAAACACGGATAATATTTTGGAGGAAAGAAGTAAGGGGGTGGAGGGAGGTAACCGGGTCCTTTTAGTGTCGGAGGAAAAAGGTGAGGATTAGGGAGAGAGAGGCGACCTTACACACACACACACACACACACACACACACACACACACACACACACACACACACACACACACGCCAGTTTCTCCACTATAAAAAAATAACCACCAATATCTCACTGCCACCACAAGCACTTCAGCCATTATATCCACGACCATCACCACCACCACCACCACCACCACACCTACCACTACAACCATTGATACTGCTACCACCATCACCCTCCCACCTCCACCACCACCACCCACTACCGTCTCCACCACCACAACCACCACTAACAGTAAGAATAGCATCACTATCACCACTACCAACATTAACAATATCACCACCACCACTACCACCACCACTAACAACAACAATATCATCACCACACGACCAACACTGACAGGAAGACCACCACCACCACCACCATCATCACCACCACTTCTAACACAACACCACCACCACCACCACCACCACTACCCCTCTAAGTGGCTGGGGATCAACACCTTACCACCTTCATCCCCTTTTAGCTTCTCAAGAGGATCTGTGTCTCCTTCCCTTCCTCTTCCTCCTCTTCCTCCTCTCATATCTTTCCTTCCTTGCTTCCTCTTGACAGACATTTCATTCACTTTCACTTTTTCATTTTCTTCATGTTTATTTTTACCTGATCATGATTTTTGTTTTCTTTTTAGTTCCTTTTCTTTTATTTTCCTTTCATTTCACTGGTTTTCGTTTATTTTTTTCTCCTCTCCTCCATTTCTCGTCCCTTTTCTTCGGTTCTCTTCAGTCCGTATTCTTTCCTCCCTTCCCTTCCATTCCCTTCCCTTCTCTTTCCTTTCATTCCCTTCACTTCCCTTCCTTTCTCTCTATTCCCTTCCTTACGTGTCTATTCCTTTTCCTTTCTGTCCCTCACACAACATGCAGGTCTTGAGTGTTAATTAGTGTAAGATCACCGCTTCTCTGACTATTATTATTATTATTATTATTATTATTATTATTATTATTATTAGTAGTAGTAGTAATGGTAATAATATAATGGTAGTAGTAGTAGCAGTAGTAGTAGTAGTAGTAGTAGTAGGAATAGAATCATAGGTTTTCATCATCGTCATCATCATCGTCGTAGTAATATAATAATCTTGATGTTGCGGCTTTTATTTTAAGTGTGTGTGTGTGTGTGTGTGTGTGTGTGTGTGTGTGTGTGTGTGTGTGTGTGTGTGTGTGCTTATTTTTCATCATCTCGTGCATTTGATTTCGCTTTTTAATACTGTTTTTTTATGCGTTTAGTTTATTCCGTTTCAGGCAAAGATTTCCTGGCGCGCGCATTATGCCTTCCGCAAATTAGAATATGTAAACCGCTTTTTCTAGTCCTTGTTGAGGCGGCTTTTATGAGGCTCTCGTCAAGGCGGGTTTTTTGTGTTTTTTTTCCTTCCTCAGTGTTCCCAAAATGTTTTCTCAATACCGCGCATTTTTCCTTCCTTATTCATATTTTCCATTAAAACTATACACGAACACTTAATAATTTTGCATCTAATTTTCGTGGTTGTCGCGTATTGCTGAGTGCTTTGTGGAACTGAAGGTGATTATATGCGGAAATAATTACAAATATTTCAAGAAACGTAAAAAACCGGGACAGGAAATGAGGTAAAAAATGCAGAAACTTTAATAACTCATCACGAAATGGATGTCAGTAATATCTGACTTTATATGAAATAACGGAGAGAAGAGTTGTACATACACACACACACACACACACACACACACACACACACACACACACACACACACACACACACACACACACACACATTCATGGCTAAGATAAAGAGTGAGCTATTTTTAACTTGTCTGCTTTTAGAGTTACCAGGAAGATGGGTGGATTGAAAGAAGGGAAAGAGGGGAGGAGAGGGACATGATGAAGGCGCATGAAAGGAGAAAGGAAAAATAGAAAGGAGGGATGAGGGACAGAGGATAATGAAGTGAAAGGGAGGAAAGGTAAAGAGGGAAAGGAAGGTGAAACGGAAGGAAAGAAGAAGGAAGGGACTGAAAGTGAAGTGGAAGAGAGGAGACAGATCGAGAAGAGGGGAAGAGGAGGGGAAAGAAAGGGAGGGATATGGAAGAGATAGAAGGAGAGAAACGAGGGAGAGAACATGGCAGCGGAAGTAAGAGAGGGAAAAAGGAAGATAGAGGAGATATGGAAGAGGGAGAATAAAGTTAAATTCATGTGGAAGTAGAAAATATAGAGAGTAAAGAGAATAACGAGTAAAGTGGAGGGGAGAGAAGGAGAAGGAAAAGTGGAGAGGGAAGAAGGAGGGTGAATAAAATAAGAGTAAAATGGAAGGAAAAAGAGCATAGAGAGTAATGAGAGAAAAAAAGTGGAGGAAAGAAAAAGAAAGCGAGAGGGGAAAATGGAAAGAGGAAAAGAGAGAAAGAAGTGAAGGGAATGGAGGATGTAGAAGGAGAGTAATTTAAAAGAAAGAGGAGATGGTAAAAGAGAAAGAGAGGAAAGGAGATAGAGGAAGGAGAAGTGATATTTAAGAAAGGAGAGACCGGGGCTGAAAGAGGGGAAGAGGAAGAGAGCGAAGGAAGGAAAGAGAAAGAAATGGAAAGAGTGAAATGGAAGAGAAGGGTGGCAGCGAGGGAGAGGTAGGAAGGGGAAAAGAGAGAAGTGGAAGGGGTGGAGGATGGAGAAGAAAAGTGAAGGAGATGGTAGAAGAGAAAGGGAGAGAAGGAAGGAAAGAGAAACAAACAGAGTGAAGTAGAAGAGAAGGGTAACAGCAAAAGAGGGAGGAAGAGAAAAAGAGAGAAGTGGAAGGGGATGGAGGAAGGAGAAGAAAAGTGAGAGAGAGGGGGGAAGAGAAAAGGATAGAAGAAAGTAAGGAGGAGAAAGAAGCAGAAGAGAGGAGTGATAGCGAGAGAGAGGGAGGAAGAGGAGAAGGAGAAGAGAAAATTGGAGGGGGAGAGGGAAAGAGGAAGGGAGAGAAGAGGGCTTACACGCCTTTTAGCAACGGTGAAGTTTTCTTGTTCACGAGGAGCTGGGCTGAGGGCGGTAGGAGGGAAGGCCAGGTGGAGGCAGTGGGCTTGTGAGACGGCGGGAGGACCTGCTAGCTGGGGCGGGAAGAAGGCCTCTATTGTGGAACCTTTAAACACACAAATAAATACAGGAGGAGAAAGACAGATAGAGAAAAGGGAAAGAGGTAGGGAAAGAAAGGGAGGGATGTGGAAGAGATAGAAGGAGAGAAACGAGGAAGATAACGATGACAGCGAAAGTTAGCGAGGGAAAGAGAAAGGACTTGCTAGCTGGGCGGGAAGAAGGCCTCAATTTTACCTTAGTCTGGCAGGTGGAGACTCAGACACGCCAGACACATGGAACGGTATAGGCTGTGAACATGGCGATAAAGGTCTTGAAGTGCCAGAAGAATTGTGGAACCTTTAAACACACAAATAAATGCACACAAACCAGGCAATAAAAAAAGATAAGAGTGAGGCGGACAGGGGTGAACAGAATCTATAACCTCGTCAGTACTCATCCGTTTTGTCATCAGGTGTTATAACGTCCATAAAGTAGGAGATTAATATTGAAACCTTAACAGAAAATATATAAACTTGTTAATATTTTTACCGGCATCTTGAACGGGGAATTGGACCCTTAAGTTGTCCATAAAAAAAATCATGAAGTCTCAGAAGAAGTATTAAACCTTTCCAGAAAATGCAAAACCCCTTCAGTAATCATAGTTTTTATCAGTCGTTGGAACGGGGAACAGTACACTTAAGATACCCATTTAACCCGTCCGCTGCGATTGGCACGGATTTTACCTTCACTGGTGGCCTGGTAAAATATAGTCCCAGGTCTTTCTCTGCCTCTGTGGTGGATAGTGGAGTGTTTCCCATGTGGTATTGGTATGGTGGATATCCGCTCCCAAATGCAGAACTTTAAATTTTTCTTCATTAAATTGTAGCAGCCACTTTTTGCTCCATTCCTGTAGCTTGGTGATGTCTTCTTGTAGGAAATCTGCAGTCAAGGGGTTGAACATCACTTGTAGATACCGTATATACCTTGTTTACTTTGTTGAACTATGAAGCACCTGAGGAAATCCTGTAACTCCTGAAGATTAGTATAGTCTTATGCTCATGTCCTTGATGGTGCGTCCTTGATTTTGGCTTTGACAGGGTGGCTTTAGGAAGGGTGAGGGTTGAAGGACTCGTCGGGAAAGTCACCACCTCCACGACCTCCACCACCTCCACCTCTCCCACCACCTCCACCTCTCCCACCACTTCCACCACTCATTAATATGCAGCAAAAGCAGTTCTTATCGTACCCTCCAGTCCTCATGTCCAATTTCTCTCTCTCTCTCTCTCTCTCTCTCTCTCTCTCTCTCTCTCTCTCTCTCTCTCTCTCTCTCTCTCACACACACACACACACACACACACACACACCTGGATCTAATGAGTAATACCTGGCCTAATCAAGCATCTAGGGCAGACACGTGGACGGAATATTACCTGGAGAGAGTATTATCAGTGAGTTTCGCAAGACTCAAGTTCACGGTAATGCTTTTTTTTATTTTAATCGTGTTGGCGTTTTTGCGTGGATGCGGGAGGCGAGATTTTCATGTTTTCCTATGCGTTCTTCTCGTTCAATGCTGTTAGTGGTGTTTATTGGATATGGTTCATTGCATTGCCGCATGTCGTAATATATGAAGGTAGAAAGGAAGGAAGAGAGGAAGACCCAGGACGAGATGGAACGACTGTATTGTGGCGGACGGCAGGGAGAAGAACTTGGACCTTGAAGTGGCGGAGGACAGGGTTAGGTGGAGGAGACTCATCAAAAACAGCGACCCCGTGTAGAAACGGGATAATAATGCTGCGGAAGTGAAGAAGAAGAAGAAGTAATATATGAAGGTTAACGTAGGTGGTAGCGAGAGAGGGTGGAAAAGGAGAAGAAAGGGAGAGAAGTGGATTGGGAGAGGGGAGGAGGAAGGAAGAGAAGAGGGCTTGCATACCTTTTAGCGCTTTCCTTTTGTAAATACATCATCAACAACGGCTAAGGCTGTTAAATGGATTGCGAAATAAATATAGAAAGGAGTTAAAGGACGAATCTGCATTTATCTTATCAGTATTTGACAAGATATTTTCATGGTTAAAAAATTGCTGGGAAATGATTTATACGTAGAATCCTTACCTTACATTTTCTGATGCATTTAATTTACTTTGGTCGGTATAATAAGACACTTTCGCTTCTCACATCAACTATTTCTAAAGGTCAAAGAGTGGATCAATCGTTTTCTGATGAGTGTTTCTTCAGGTTTATGGTACAGAGGAAGGGTTAAGCTACCACCAGGGTCATAAAACTACTCTTGGAAATACCTAAAACTCCTACGAAATCCTTGTCAAATATGTAAATTCGGGCGACAAAATATTTAGTAATACGCACTCTTTTGTAGACATATCGTTTGATTTTGCTTTTTAATTAAGTTTTCTGAGAAGTACCAATTAGGTGTTTTTAATTATCGCTGGCTCATTAGCATTATAATATGAATCTTTCCTTTTGACCACTCCCTTGATGTCTGACTCCTCCCCTTACGGGCTTCTCTAAACCTATTACATTGGTTAATGGTTACATCCTATTCTACACCTTTGCTGGTAACAGTATGGCGCAAATAGGCCAAGAAAAAAAAAGTTATTGGAAGGATGTCGAATTTATTGCAGCAAAGGCGAAAACATCAAAGAAGCTGTCGTTTGCTTTGAGTTGGGGTTTCTGATATTTTATTATTATTTATGTAGTCCCGGGATAGGCCTTTGCAACGGCCCCCGGATTTTCTTTTCACTCAGTGTCAATGTTCTCGTTCTTTAACTGTTATTTTCTTTTTCAATACTCACTTGACATCTAGTTTTTTTTCCACTTGTTTTGCACCTGTGTTTATGCCTTCTGAATTCTTTGTCTTTCCTTCCAGAGTTTGTTTAAGTAATTTTTCCCTTCTTCTATTTTCTCACTTCCTCTACTGCGATTTTCCAGTAATAATATGTCAGCTAGGTGTTCGTCGACGTCTTCTTTGTATGGCTGTTGTACATCTTAGCAAAGGAGGGGTTGGGGGATGGTTGGGATACAGCCTGTAGGGTCCTTGGCGCGGGGTCCTTGGGTCCTCCTGAGACTTCCTGGTGCTTCAAGGTCTCTTTGAACTGAGGATCGTGTCGCCTTTCAGGAATTTGCCATCTTGTCGTCCATCGTGTTCATCATCACTGCAACCTCGCGTGTGATGCTTCCCTTTTACTCTCTTTGCTCTTTTTGTGTCTTCTCGGGTTCTCTCTATTTCCATTTTCCTTCTGAATTTGTCTTTCCACGGTTTCCTCCACTTTCATTTTCTATTCTATATTCCGTTTTCTTTCCGGTTCCCTCTTCCCATTTTCTTTCTTAATTGTCTTCTCCGGTTCCTTCTGCTTTCATTTTCTTTCTTAATTTGTCTTCTTCGGTTTCCTCCATTTGCATTTTCTCTCTTTGTCTTTCTCTTAAATATATACATTTTTTTTTTAGTGTTAATTTTCATTCAATTTCATCTGTATGATTTCGAATCACTTCCATTATCTTACATTATTTCTTTATCGATACTTGTTTCAATTAGTCATCTTTCCTTCCCGCGATACTCTTTTTGCAGGAAGACACTTTCGGAGGCCATTTTTCGCCCCGTTGATAAGTTTGGGGAGTTTATAATTGAGTTACGCGGGCGGGTGAGCGTCGGTCGTGTCGGGCGGTGATTTAGGCTGAAGTTTGCAGGTAACACAGGTATTAGAGGGGCTGCAGGTGAAGGTGTGATGATGTTTTTTTCTATATACTGTTAAATCTCTCTGACCCCTTCCTCCCCCCACCCTCCACCCACACACACACACACACACACACACGCACACCATTTACCTACAGTGACACAGGTATAAGAGGGTCTGCAGGTAAAGGTGTGCTGATGTTTTTTTTCTATAAACTGTTAAATCTCTCTGACCCCCTCCCCCCCACTCACCCCCCCCCACACGCACACCGTTTACCTACAGTGACACAGGTATTAGTAGGGCTGCAGGTAAAGGTGTGCTGATGTTTTTTTTCTATAAACTGTTAAATCTCTCTGACCCCCCCCACCCACCCTCCACACACACACACACACACACACACGCACACGCACACCGTTTACCTACAGTGACACAGGTATTAGTAGGGCTGCAGGTAAAAGTGTGGTGATGTTTTTTTCTATATACTGTTAAATCTCTCTGACCCCCCCCACCCACCCTCCACACACACGCACACACACACCATTTACCTACAGATCGCCGGAGCCTCGCTAACGCATGTACGGATTTCAGCGAAGCACTAATGCCCGGGATTTACTTCTCTGGTGCCGAGTTAAATGTCAGGCAGGGTTAACAGTGCGTTCGTGTGTGTGTGTGTGTGTGTGTGTGTGTGTGTGTGTGTGTGTGTGTGTGTGTAAGAGGATAAAAGAATATAAATAATAAGATTCTGTCGGTAATCCACTTGTGCATTTTTCCCTGACAAATAATAATGATAATTGTAGTCATGATGATAATAATAATAGTAGTAGTAGTAGTAGTAGTAGTAGTAGTAGTAGTAGTAGTAATGTTAATAAAAATGCCTAACAAAAACGTAACACTATCATCAATGGCTTACTACTGACTACTACTACTACTACTACTACTACTACTACTACTTTTACTACTTAATGATAAATTTCATAATAATAAAAAAAATATATTAAACGAGTAACATTAGTAAAAAGTTTATATTCTTAGCGATAAAAAAATATTACAAATCGTCATTTTTCCGACTCATTCGACTTTTATTTTTTTGCTCCAACATTTTTATTATTACGTTATTTTTATGTGTGTGACCGAATGGGAAGCCGTGAGATTGGGCAGCCATTAATGTGTTAGTGTGTTAGTGTGTGTGTGTGTGTGTGTGTGTGTGTGTGTGTGTGTGTGTGTGTGTGTGTTTGCTTGCTTGCTTGCTTCAGCGTCATTGAGTTTTATTTCGGGATTGTTGCTGTGTGTGTGTGTGTGTGTGTGTGTGTGTGTGTGTGTGTGTGTGTTTGCTTGCTTGCTTGCTTGCTTCAGCGTCATTGAGTTTTATTTCGGGATTGTTGCTGTGTGTGTGTGTGTGTGTGTGTGTGTGTGTGAGAGAGAGAGAGAGAGAGAGATTACATAAATCAGTTTCAAGGTGTTACCATGTTCTTTTTTTCTCGGTAATTTCTGGTCACTAGGAACCTCTCGACACTTATAACTTCGGGTATTGGCGAAATAGACTATTATCGGTGGTTCGTGCCGTGATGGGGCAAGGGGGTGTCGGTAGAGGTTGCCCTATTTGCGTTGGTGAGGGCCGGACGGATGACGCAACGAGGATGAAGGAGAAACACCCGTCAGATGCAGCTTCCAGAGTGAATGTCTCGGTTGTGGTGTTAGTGGTTCTCCTTGTGATAGTTCTTTTAGGTTAATGACTACACGAAGAACAAACTCTAATGATGTTGGGGAGACTATACTAACCGTTGTAGTGCGTTCTCATAAACATGTCTTTAAAAATCATGTTCGTCCTGAATATAAAATTATCCCAGAGGCTGATTTTGGGCCCCGTGTGACATCTGGCAATAATTCTTCCCTCTTTATGTTTTTCTTACCTCCCCCTTTCTTACCTACATTTTTTTTCTATCTACTAATGATTATCTGTTTCTGTTCTTTCCTATGTCTTTAGAAAATCATGTTCTTAGATATATTTCCCAGAGAGCTTAATTTTGGGACTCGTGTGACATCAGACAATAGTTATCATACGTTTGACTTCAGAAAATCATGTTCTTCCTTGAGGTATTTCCCAGAGAGCTTGATTTTGGGACTCTTGTGACATCAGACAATAGTTATCTTACGTATGACTTCAGAAAATCATGTTCTTTCTAGAGGTATTTCCCAGAGAGCTTGATTTTGGGACTCTTGTGACATCAGACAATAGTTATCTTACGTATGACTTTAGAAAATCATGTTCTTCGTAGAGATATTTCCCAGAGAGCTTGATTTTGGGACTCTTGTGACATCAGACAATAGTTGTCTTACGTATGACTTTAGAAAATCATGTTCTTCCTAGAGATATTTCCCAGAGAGCTTGATTTCGGGGCTCGTGTGACATCAGGCAATAGTTATCATACGTATATCTTAAAAAAAATCGTGTTCCTATTACAAATATATCCCAAAGAGCTTGATTTTGGGCCTCGTGTGACATCTGCCAATGGTTTCCGGAAGACTTGTTAGTTTAGGAAATGCCACCAAGATGTTCGTTGTAGTAAGTTTTTAGTTTTTACCAAGAGCTCTCCTTCCAGTCTCCCGGTCGTCGTATCACAAATTATATTATTCTCGTGTCCTGGCTTATCCTCCTCCTTTTATCTCTTTCAGCCTCGGGGAAAAATCTTATTATAATGCTCTTAATCTCCTTCCCCTCCCCGCCTATTATTCTTCCTCCTCTTTGATTTTTCTTGATATTCTTTTTTTTTTCAACTTTTTCTTCTTCTTCTTCTTCTTCACCATCACCTCAAAGCTTACCTTCACCCACCTCTACTTCCTAAGCCTCTTACCTTCCCTCCCTCCCTTCTCCCTCCGTCCTCCCTCCCTTCCTCCCTCCCTGCCAACACTCCCTCATACTAATATTCTTTTCCCTCCCTGCCCTCGTCTCCTAACTCCCTTTTGGCCTACCTTACTGCCTCCCTTACCTTTACTCTCTTACCTATTGATTTTTATTATATTCACCCCTTTAATGTCTTTCCTACCTTCGTGTTTCTTATACCTACATTTTTTTTCTTCTATCTACTAATTCTTGTTTGTTTCTGTTCTTTCCTATGTCTACTGTGCTCCTTACCTTCCATTTTTTATCTATGTTATGTTGGTTTGTTTTATTTGTATTTTATTTTTTGCCTATGTTATTTTTTTTCTTCTATTTACCCTTTTTTCTGCTTCTTAACTATCTTTCATTGCCTTTGTCTTCTCCTCTGTCTCCTTTGTTCCTAACCTTTTATCCTTTATCTATATTATGTTATTCTATCTATTCTTTTCTTTATCTGTTCCTTGCTTTCTCTTCCTTACCTTCGTTGATTCCTTCGTGTATTTTTTATCTGTTTTTTACTTTCCCTCTCTCCTCTTTGTCCTTTTCTCTGTTCATCTTTTCTTAGTTGTTCATTTCCTTTTCCTTTTTTTCTGTTTTTTTATCTTTTTCCTTCATTGCCTTCCTATACCTTCTGTTTATCTACCTATTCTCCTCTTCCCTTCCTCTATTTCTCTTTGTCCTTTTCTATGTCCACCTCTTTTTATTTCTTCCTTTCCTTTTCCATTTTTCTGTTTTTATTTTATCTATTTTTCCTTCATTGCCTTCCCATACCTTCCGTTTCTCTACTTATTCTTCTCTTCCCTTCCCTTTCTTTATCTACTCTCATACTTTCCCTATCTCTATCCTCCTCATATTCTCCCTTTCTCCACCTGTTCTCGTATACCTACCCTTTCTTCACCTGTCCTCTTCCTACCTTCCCTTCCTCCACTCGTTCGTCTATCCTCTGTTTTCTTACCCTCACCTGCCTGCTCTTGTACCCCCTCCCCCCGTCACCTCCTTGGATGCCGCGGCCTGGCAACCCTTCAAAGTATTGGAAGACACATTACTTGGCTTGCTTTGGGTCCCTTAGCTCCATCGGCCTCTCCTCCGCTATGCCCAACCTTTCCTAAGTCACGTTCAGTCGCTATCTCGGTGTTAGGCTCCTGTTGTTTGTCTGTTTCCTTTGTGTCCTTTATCGCACCCAGTCCTTCCTTGGCTTATATATGTTTACCTTTTCAGTCGGTTTGTTTATTATTTTTTAGTTGAACCATTAACTCCGCTTTGCCCGACCATCCCTTTAGTCACGTTCACTCGCTATCTCGGTGTTAGGTTCCCGTCGTTTAAGTCTATTTCTTTCGAGTCCTTTAACGCACCCAGTCCCTCCTTGGCCTATCTTGCCCCTTACTCAGTCATTGTTTACCTTTTAAGTCGGTTTTGTTTATTCTTTTTTAGTTAAACCATTAACTCCGCTATGCCCGTTATATCAGTGCTAGGTTCCCGTTGTTTTAGGCTGTTTCCTTCGTGTCTTTTAACGCACCCAGTCCCTCCTTGGCCTATCTTGCCCCTTACTCAGTCATTGTTTACGTTTTAAGTCGGTTTTGTTTATTCTTTTTTAGCTGAACCATTACTCTTTCAACCCTAACCCTTCCTTTTGCCTTTAGTTGTTATCTATTAGCGGACAGACTTAAGGAATTGAAGGTGAAGTATTTTGGAAGATTTCGAGGATCACTACAATAGGACCATAAACCAAGGACTTATTTTTGGTATCACACGTATTCCGCATTATCAGTCATTCTCATTTTCCTTTCATATTGCTCTATTTATCCATCTGCTCACCCTCCTTAATCCTCTTTCATTATTTCATCTTACACACGTCTTCCTCATTATCAATCATTCTCACATTCCTTTTATACTGCCCTTTTTATCCATCTGTTCACCCTCCTTATCCTCCTTTATCTCCCTCTCATCCTCTTTCATTATTTCATCTTTCACACGTATTCCTCATTATCAGTCATTCTCACATTCCTTTACTGCTCTTTTAATCCATCTACTCACCCTCCTTATCCTCCTTTATCTCCCTCTCATCCTCTTTCATTATTTCATCTTTCACACGTATTCCTCATTATCAGTCATTCTCACATTCCTTTACTGCTCTTTTAATCCATCTACTCACCCTCCTTATCCTCCTCTATCTCCCTCTCATCCTCTTTCATTATTTCATCTTTCACACGTTTTCCTCATTATCAGTCATTCTCACATTCCTTTACTGCTCTTTTAATCCATGTGCTCACCCTCCTTATCCTCCTCTATCTCCCTCTCATTTTTTTAATCGCGTGACTTTTTCTTTCTGTCCTCTTCGATTAGTCCTTTCAGTTACTCCTACTCACACAGCTTTTCTTACCCATTGCAAAGAGAGAGTTATTCCTTGTTCACTTAACCTTACAAAAACAATAGGTCAACCCTGCCTTAACATCCATACGTAGTCTTTCTAGCTACTCAACGTCATCAGCAATGCTTTGGGTTAGTTATACCTTTTTTTTTTTGCCAAACCATAATCGATAGTTTCCTTTGGTAGTTTCCTTTAGTTCCTTCAGGCAAACTTAAAAACTGTTCTCGGCGTTTCCGTCCACTCTTAGTCCTCTCACCATGAACAATTTTAGTCCAAGCTCCCCTTTAGCTCCTTCCCTCCCCTCCCCTCCCGCTCCCCGCGCGGCCACTCGCCCGGACACTCAATGGTTCTCCTAATGGCAAAAGGTTGCTGTGTTCTTTGCTCCCAACTCCGATGACAAAGCGGCACTTGTCGGCGAGAGTAGTGAGCGCGGTGCTTGTGGCGGCGTTGTGAGCGGCCTTTGTTCGCGTGAAGGCTGGGTGATGTGCGTCCTCTCGTCAGGCCTCACCGTTCATTCTCTGTGACTGTGTAAGGGAAGTTTTTTTATACTAAAATATATATTTTTTTCGTGTGTTAGTCACTAAGTTTGTCTGCATAAGTAAGCCTATATTTAGTTCTTTACGGTTTACATTTTGGTGAGGTCCATGTGAATAAGGGCAGTGGTAGCTAATTCTCGGACTATATTCAGTTCTTCACGGTTTCCCTATTGGTTCGTTCCATGTGAATAAACACACTGCCAGCAACTAAATGCTTAAGGAAATGTTTTACCTGCGACTAAATCCACATTCAGATTACCCGAACTAAATAAATCCGCCTAAACAGATCCGTAGCTTTTCTCTTTGTGTAACAGCACGATTTGCCCGCTTTGACTGAGCCTCAATTGGGTCTATGTGATTCATCCGTCAGATCCCTCCACGTGCGGTGCCTCGCGTATATACTACCGGGTACGGTGCCAACGCTTTGTTCCGCAAGATCAAACTGACTTCCGTTCTCTGATCAAACATCTTTTTTTTTTTTTACAGCAAAGGAGACAGCATAAGGGCACAAACAAAAGGAAATAATAATAAAAAAAGCCCGCTACTCGCTGCTCCTGTAAACTGTGTGTGCTCTCTAAACAAATTTAATTCCTTTTTTGTAAGTGAATGGACGGTTTCTGTCTGTTTACAGCAAAGGAGACAGCATAAGGGCACACAAAAAAATAAGGAAATAATAAAAAAAAGCCCACTACTCGCTGCTCCTGTAAACTGTGTGTGCTCTCTAAACAAATTTAATTCCTTTTTTGTAAGTGAATGGACGGTTTATGTCTGTTTTGTACAAAGAATCGGGTGGCACGATTTTTCCCTGACACACGCGAGGCCATTCATCCGGACAGCCACGCCACGGTCCGCCTCTACCCGCGGCCTCCAGTGTACGGTGAGCGGAGCCTTCCCACCACAAGACATTAGTGACGCTCCGGAGACACGAAATAATGACCACACTTTCATGGGTTGTCAGGGATTTTTCGCTCCTCTCTCCGCGTTGCTGAGGACCCGGGACCGAGCTCACAGCGAGATAAAATAGCGGTCTGTTTGTAAGGTTTGAAATGGTTCCTTTATTTTATCTTTTTGGGTATATTTGAGGAGGGACTGTACGATTTGTTTCTGTCTCCTATTTTCTGTGTTGATTTTTATGGTTTTGTCTGTTTGCCTGTCTTATTTTATTTGCCTTCCCGTCTGTCGGATGTGTGTGTCTGTGCATTTGTGTGTCTGTGTTTGTTTTTGTGTTTGTCTGTCTGTTTGTCTGTATCTGTCGCTGCCTGTCTCTATCTCATCTCTCTCTCTCTCTCTCTCTCTCTCTCTCTCTCTCTCTCTCTCTCTCTCTCTCTCTCTCTCCCCCCCCAGGCCGTGTAATGAACCGTTCTGACAGGCATGTAAAAGGTTATGTGACGGTTCAAAAATTATGGCGCGATTTCCGAGTGAGTGGCGCCGCTTGTCAGCCAGATAGGAGCACATTGAAACGCTGGCCGGGGCGGCGGACCAACCGTTCTGAGCTTCACTGATTTTGGCGTGTCTGTCTGGTTGTCTCTTTCTATTTAATTTTGTGTTTCATGTTTGTATATCTTTCTCTTGTATTATCTGGTTATTTGTTTGTTTCTTCGTTTGTTTGTGTTTACTACGTGATTTTACGCTCACTTTATTTTCTCTTTATTAATTTCTTTATTCATAGCTTCTCTATATTCTCATATCTGACTCTTTATTCATATCTTCTCTTTATTAATTTCTTTATTCATATCTGACTCTCCATTTGTCTATTTATCTATCTATCTATATCTATCACCTTGTTTCTCTCCTTAGTACATCCATTTATCTTCCTCAATATCGTTCTTTTTCTATCTAAAATATGCTTATCCATCTTTATATAGTTTCCAATCTGTCTATGTAAGTTTGTCTATCATTCTTCTATTATAGCTATTATAGTCTATCTACCTGACTATCTCTGTGCATGTATTTATCTATCATGTTTACGTATTTCTCTATTTAGGTGTATGTATTTCCGCTCTCTTTCATCGCTCCAGCAGCTTGATTCACAGACACGCCACACAGACACAGAGACCCAAAAATAATCATCCACGCAAGCCGCTGGATCGCATCGTGTCGGTCAGTCGAGCAATAGACATAATTCTGATAACGCTGAGCAAACCGAATTCGCCGATTTCTGCGTTAAACAATTTTGCGTTGACCAGGAGAACATACACTCATAGATAGATAGATAGAAAGATAGATAGATATGTAGATAGATAGTTTGATAGATATACAAATAGATAGATAGGAAGATAGATAGGTAGATAAAGAGATAGATAGATGGATAGATAGGTAGATAGATACATAAATAGATAAATAAGTAGATAGATCGATAGATTGCTAGATAGATAGATAGATAGATAGATAGATAGCAAGATAGATAGTTAGATAGATAAATGGATAGATAAACAGGAGAAATCTTAGTAGTTATGTCATTTTTTTTTCATATTTCGAGTTCAATTTTTTTTTTATCGTCGTGAAATTAAGAATGTTTTCCTTTCCCGTCTTGAACATGTTTGGTTTGGCCGATGGTTACGATGCTGCTCTTGTGACGTGAATTGTGTCTAAGTTATGTCAGTGTAAGATCTGAACGCGATAAAACCTCATGCAATATTTTTTTCTTTCTTTCATTCATTTTTCCTTCTTTCCTTTCATGTCTGTTTCCTTTTATTTATTTATTTTTGCATTTTTCCTTCTTTATCTTCATCTATCTCCTTTTATTTTATTTCTTCTTGCATTTTCCTTCTTTCTCTTAATCTATATATTTCCTTTTATTTATTTCTTGTATTTTTCCTTCTTTCTCTTCATCGATCTCATTGCATTTGTTTATTTATTTTTCCCTTTTTCCTTCTTTCTCTTCATTTATCTATTTCCTTTTCTTTTTTTCTTCTCGCATTTTTCCTTCTCTCTCTTCATCTGTCTATTTCCTTTTATATAGCTCCGTTCATGTGTATCTGTTCAGTCATCTTCATTTGAATTCATATGTCTGCCTGTGTATATATCTAACTTTATCGATTTATATTTTTCTTTCCTCGTTTCCTTTTTCCCTTCACTTTTCATTTTTTTCTTCCCCTTCCCTTTCATTCAATTGTCCATTCGGTTTTTCTCACTTTTTCTTTCTCGTTCTTTTTCTTGTTCTATTTCATGTTGTTCTTTCCCTTTCTCACTCCCTTTCTGTATCAGCTAGTCTCATTTTGTTCATCAGCTAATCAATCTCACTAACCTTTTCCCCCTATTAATTACAGTTCTTCCTTTCCTTCTCATTCCTTTCATCCTAATGTTATCTCTCCTTATATTTCACAGAAGCTCTTTAATCCTGCTTCTCTTTCCATCTTTATCATTTTCAGTCTTTCTATTCTTCATCATCCATTCAAATTTTTCTTCGTCACTCTTTTCGTTAATTGAAACATGTTAGTCATTCCATCTTGTGATTTTCTTCTTCGTTCTTGCATTACACACTTCCTTTTCCTTTACATTCCTATCTCTCATCTTCACTCAATCTTTTTCCTCATCTCTCATTCCTTCTCCTCCTCCTCCTCCACTATATCCTATTCGTCTATTCCTCGTTGCAATTATCTTCCTCTTCGTCATCCTTTCCTTGCACTCCCCAATTAATCTGCGATATACCTATCATCGAGGCTCTTCTCCTTCATTACTTCCTCTTTTACCTCTATTTCTTTAACGTTTTTCTATTCTCGTCTCGTCTCTAAAAATAGCATCGCATTTTGCTGAGCCCACTTCCCACTCTCTCTTTTTCGTATTTCTTTTATTGTATTTATCCTTTTCTCTTCTTACTTATCTTTTATTTCCCTATTGTATCTTTCCTTTATGTTCTGCCTTCACGTTTGGTTGGCATCCTTTCCTTTATTCCCTTTCTTATCTATATTTATCCATGTGTTATTTGGTATCGCATTTTCCTGGTCTTATCTTTACCATTTCTATTTCATGCATGCGTTTCCTATATTACCTGTTTTTATTATCTCTTTTGTCTTCTTCCACTCCAACGTCTCTGGTATCATCTTTCTTTCAGTTATCTTCTAATATCTAATCCTTTTCCTCTCCTATTTTTGTCCTCCATTCCTGTCTCTTTGATGCCTTCACTATTATATCCTTTATCCATTCTCTTTCCATCTTGCTTCTCTCATATCATCTTCCCTTATATATGTCTTCCATCCATATTTCTCAGACGTGGTTCGATTTTCAGTCTCGTCTTCTTTTTTCATGTTTTCCAGCTCTTATTTCCTTCTCCTCAATTTTCTATGTCTTCCTTCTCTCTTATAATCTTCTTTTATCTCTGTCTTCCATCCATGCTTCTCCGGTGACCCGCTTTTAGTTTAATCTCCTTTTTTATATCGTCTATCTTTCATGTCTTCCAACCCCTTCATATTTATCTTCCAGCTATGGTTCTCCGATACCTTCGTTATTTTTAGTCTTTTCTCTATTTTTTTCATGTCGTTCATCTCTTATATCCTGCTCCTCTTCCCTCATCCTTCTCTTTTTCCTCCATTTAGTCTTCAGATTCCCCTCATGTTCACGTTTTCATAAGTCGGTCAGCTGTCTTCTTCCCGTCAGCCATCCATCATGATAAACCGGTAAGGGAAGGAGGCGGGGCGGGAGGGAGGGAAGGTAGAAAGGAGGGAAGGTAGAAATATATGCTTTGGCTTACCGCTCTTGCACCCTATCGCCCATCCATCATGCTCGGAAAAGAAGGGAGTGATGGGAGGTAAAAGATATCAGAAGCCTTGCCTTGCCTCGCCGCCTCGCTCGCTCATCCCTCATCCCACCTGGTATCTTGATGAATAGTATGAATAGGTCGAGGGGAAGGTGGGAAGGAAGAGACGTGAGAGGGGAAGAGGAGGAAGGAGAAAAGTGTAAAGAAAGAAGGGAAGGAAAGCGATTGAATCTAAGTTGCGCACGATTGAATGCTTTAAAGGCGTTGTCTGCAAGAGAGAGAGAGAGAGAGAGAGAGAGAGAGAGAGAGAGAGAGAGAGAGAGAGAGAGAGAGAGAGAATGTTTTTTTTATTAATTTTTCATCCATAAAAAAAAAGAGAGGACGAAGAGAGCAAAGGGGATGAAGGGAAAAGAAGTTGTAAATTAAATAAAGTGCAATAGATCCTTTGTGAGCCGAGATAGATATTTGTAAGCTTTTTTTTCCTATTTCATGCATTTCTTTTCATCCAAATTTTTGTATGTGTTTGTTAAATGTTTTGAAGCTGATTCCCCCCCTCACCCTCACCCCCTTCGACACACACACACACACACACACACACCACAAAGCATAAAGGTAAATGAAACACGGCTAACAGTTCCCGTAGGCTTTCACACCTGGGAAACTAATTAAATTTCTCCTTCCGCAGGTAAGGAAGGCCCACCGTCGCTCACCTGCGCTGGAAGGTAACGTGCCAACCTGTGCTGTATAATGTTTGGATTTTAATTTTCACGGCGCGAAGAAAAGAAAACGGTGTGTGTGTGTGTGTGTGTGTGTGTGTGTGTGTGTGTGTGCGCGCGCGAGTCTGTAAAACTAAACCGTGTATTTTAGTAATGGTGTATGTGTGTTTTTCTCTATTTGTTTGTGTTTGTCTGATGCGTAAAATATGATCTATAAAATACCGAGTCATTGTTGCTATAGAGATTCATTTCAATAATAATAATAATAATAATAATAATAATAATAATAATAATAATAATAATAATAATAATAATAATGATAGTAATGCAGTAAGCTATTCCAACAGTTAAATCTGTATCAAGAAGTGAACGATACAGTAATTTCTTTATTGTTTACATTGCTCATTTGTTTTAGATGCCTCTTAGTGTTCTGTGTTAATTGCTTAAGTGATATATGATTAGTCTTATATTTATTTTAGGAATCCAATTGTTTTAGGGTTCTTATCACAGTAACGCCACACTTTGTTATCTCGTTGGCGTCTGGTTTCCTTGGAGCTAAAAACGGCACAGACTCGCGTGTAGGAGGAAAGCGAGTGAACATTTCTGGAACGAGGGAACGTATTCAACCTCCTTTCTGTTGTGCCGGGAAGGGAAATATTTGCCGCGTCGTGAGGTGAAAGATTCCGTGTTTGGGCGAAGCATATGAAGCAACAAGCCCACGTGAATCTGTGTACTCAAACGCTAATCAACTCTCTCTCTTTGTCTGTCTGTCTGTCTGTCTGTTTGTCTGTCTGTCTGTCTGTTTCTCTCTCTCTCTCTCTCTCTCTCTCTCTCTCTCTCTCTCTCTCTCTCTCTCTCTCTCTCTCTCCATTGTTTAGGTATTCCTTCTTTAAAATCATTCATGCCAGTCTTTCTTGCTTTCTTCTCCTTTGCCTTTCTCCTTCCTTTCTCCTTCCATCTTTCACTGTTTTCCTTCCTTTTCATTTCTCTGTTTGGGTTGTCAAAACGCATGAAAAATGGCTAGATAAAAATGGATTTCCACAGTATAAATTGATGTTAAGAGGGTTCCAGAGATGAATTTATGGTGCAATATATTTCCTGAGCCGCTGCTAAACGTGCCTCGTGAGAGTAATAGAAAATGTACTGTGGAAGAGTAACAAATGGCTTAAGCAGACACTAAGTAAAGGGATTTCATTGGGAGTAGGATCATCACAAATAGAATAAGCTCAACAGTAACGTCCCCAACCTGCTAAGAGAACAAGCAGGATTTCATAGTGGATACTCAACAAGCGATCTCGTCCATGCTCACCAACTTGTAGGAAAATCAGTCGAGTACAGTAAATCACAAATAGAATAAGCTCAACAGTAACGTCCCCAACCTGCTAAGAGAACAAGCAAGATTTCATAGTTGATACTCAACAAGTGATCTCGTCCATGCTCACTAAGTTGCTGGAAAATCAATCGAGTACAGTAAATCACAAATAGAATAAGCTCAACAGTAACGTCCCCAACCCGCTAAGAGAACAAGCAGGATTTCATAGTGGATACTCAACAAGCGATCTCGTCCATGCTCACCAACTTGTAGGAAAATCAGTCGAGTACAGTAAATCAGTATGCTTGGCTTTTATAAGTTAGGAGAAAACAAGTGACTCAGTTAAGCAGTCATGTAGACACGAAGGCAAGACGCAGAAGAGCCGTACATAAGTGCGTTGGAGGACATCTCGAAGACAGCACGAAAACCATCAAACTCCACAAGAAAAGTTAAAAAAATCCTATTATGGGAGGCATTCCGGAAGGCGACACAATAGCTGGTATTACAAGACACTTTCCCTTCTCACATCAGCTATTTCTAAAGGTCAAAGGGGGATATCAATCAGGCTCTAATGAGTTTTTTAGGCTCAGGGTACAGAAGAAGGGTCAAACTACCACCAGGGTCATAAAACAACTACTGGAAATGCTCACACCTCCTGCGAAAGCCTTGTAAAATAGGTGTTCTTGGGCGGCGAAATGTCTTATATTACGACCCAATGTCTTCAAAACAATTTACCAGGTGCATGAAAGCAAAAAATAACGTCGTAACATAGTCGTCTCACGTAACTCTCACGTAACTGACTGCTCTTTCGGCCACCTCTTCGGATTCTTTACAGGAGCAGCGAGTAGCGGGCTTTTTTTTATTGTTTCCTTTTGTGTGTGCCCTTGTGCTGTCTCCTTTGCTGTAAAAAAAATAATGAAGTAATACTTAATATTAAATAATAAAAAAAAATAATGTAATAATAGATAAAGTATTAGAAAAAGGTATAAATAAATCAAGTAAAAATAAATCATAATGCAATAAATGGTAGATAAGTATTATAACACTGGAATATGGATGGACGACTAATAACATAACTTCACGTCCGTAGGTAACACAGCCTTAGACGCACCTTATAACGCAATCCTACATAGACAAAATACAATGGAAAGATGTGCACTAAGGCCAAGTTTCCTCCATCCCTTTAGCAGTTACTTCACCTCATAAAAATAGGACGAAATGGCTGAAAATGATCGCAAACTTCGGAGCCTCGCCTTGTTGATCGTGTAATGCGCCGCCTCCACGCACCTGCTGCAGCCGGCGCCGGGGCAAAAACCTCACCTCACGCGTTATTGAATTCCGCTTCGGTTCGAGTCCCGCCCGCTTGGCACGGGACACATATGACATTTTAGTATTTCGCAATATAATGTCAGCATATTCCATGTTTCCGAACGTAGACGGATTTCACACATTTGCGTCCCACTTAGACAAAAAATACACGAATGGCTGCCTTATTTTTTCTTTCCATGCAGCGAGTGCTTTTCCGGGAGTCGTTTTCGTTGTGTTGATGTTGGGTGGAGTTGGTCTGGCGGCGGGCAGTGCGGGGCTGACTAAATCCTTCCATTCGCGGACTGCAGACTTGGCCGCGACGCGAGGCTGGGCATAAACAAAAGCAGAGTGCTCTAGGCCTTCAGACGGGTTAATAGAATGAGGACGTGGGGAGGTTTGCAGGATATTAATTCGTTTTGTCTGTGTTTGAGTGTGAGTGTGTGTTTGGGTGGGTGGGCGGGGTGCTCTTATACGTGTTTGTAAATGTTCTTATGTTAGGTGCGTACATATACCTTATTTTATGTTTGCAAAAGGAGACTGGCCTAATGGTAAGAAAGAATGTAAAACCAAAACTCCCACCACTCGCAACACTCATTAAAGTAGACAGACCAAGATGCAGAATGAAAAAAATGATCGAATTAGTTCCGGAGAAGCTCCCTGTGGTGGTAACAATAACAATAATTACTAGTGTATAGCCCAAGTAGATCACGCCTTGTTGGTTAGTTTCTATGGGTATATGATTATGTTGAGTCTCCGGTCTGTCAGCCCCCAACAAGCCCGTTCAATAGTGAGGCCGTCCACTAGTGAAATTATGGCGACGTAACTGCCTCGCCACAGAATGCAACTGTAAAGGAAGGAAAACCACAATAAGGGAAGCCAGTGTTCACCCTTCCCTTTATTACACAATTTTCCTGGACGGCTTTCCCAATACGCCTCGACCCCAAAATGACCTTAACTTCGGAAAGTCATTCTCACAAAAACAAAAAATCGCATGTTTTCAAATGAGCAAAAGTAGTTTCCTTAAAGTAAATATTTGCTCAATACGAATCATTTACTTTGAATATTATGAGCACGCCGATTCACACGAGGATAATAATTATGCGTCATCCGCGACATCCGCGCGTCGGGTAATGTTCCGGAGGTCGTGGCGGGTCGTGGCAGTGCCGCTTCAAGTCCTGCAAAATAACTCGACTATATTTGTATTTGTTCCTCACACGAAGCAGCCTGTTGTTGAGGCACAATATTTATCATGTTCATATTTAGTTATTAGTTGTTTGAATGTAAATTTGACGTTAAATAATGTTCTCAATATAGTAAATTTCGTTGGGGAAAGTTCAATAACTCTATTACTTATCTAATAAAAATACCTTATGCTTTGATATCCCATGACATTTGTCTAACATGTAGTCATAAAAAGTCCTAAGTCCTTCTAAATGCCATCATCTGTTAGTCGCAGAAAAATTGTAACTGTATTACATCGCTGGAGCCGCCAAACACCGGGCGAGGCTGCCAATGCTGCGAGCGAACATGCCATTTGTGCGGCAGTAAACAGGATTATTGTTTTTGACGCGCGCCGCCGCCAATGCTGTCCCGCCTCACGGAAGATGTCCAGGTATGCTTCCTCTTTAAAGGTGATATGTGCGCGGGGGCGTGATGGCCGCTGATGTGTGGATGACGGGACTCAACAACGATTAGGTTATTTTAGCGATCCCTTAGTGAAATAGCAACGTTTGACTCATAGGGGATGCAAACGTGCTATCGGTTTAAGTAATCTCTTTAAATGGAATACACAGTTGAGGTAGAGGATATATTGGGCGTAATTATCAGCCCTGTAATGAGTGCAAAACCGGCTGGAGTCTCAAGGGTAGGACGTTACAGTTTGTGAGGGGAAAATCTTGGTTTTGTTTAGTAGGACTTCAAGGGGTGTCTTTCGTAACTATTTTGACCTTTTGTTTATGTGTTTGTGTGCTGTCAGATCATATGTAACTATCGTTTTCTATACTACCCCCTTCGTTGCAGGACTTCTCTTATACCACGTAAAATAAAAAGAACTATCCACTCAGCGTCTTGCATCCCTAACTCCTCCCTTTCCTGCATCAAACAATAACAAACAACAAAGAAAATACAGAAGACGAAACAGTATAACCAAACTAATAAGCAAAACAAAAGAGCAGAGCGTAAACTAAAGTGGAAAAGAACTATCCTTTCTGCGTTTTGCATCCCTAACTCCTCCCTTTCCTTCATCAAACAATAACAAACAACAAAGAAAATAGAGAAGACGAAACAATATAAACAAACTAATAAGCAAAACAAAAGAGCAGAGCGTAAACTAAAGTAGAAAAGAACTATCCACTCAGCGTCTTGCATCCGTAACTCCTCCCTTTCCTTCATCAAACAATAACAAACAACAAAGAAAATACAGAAGACGAAACAATATAGCCAAACTAATAAGCAAAACAAAATAGCAGAGCGTAAACTAAAGTGGAAAATAACTATCCACTCAGCGTCTTGCATCCCTAACTCCTCCCTTTCCTTCATCAAACAATAACAAACAACAAAGAAAATACAGAAGACGAAACAATATAACCAAACTAATAAGCAAAACAAAAGAGCAGAGCGTAAACTAAAGTAGAAAAGAACTATCCTTTCAGCGTTTTGCATCCATTAGTCCATAAAGTCTTAATCGGCCTCCTCCTTCTCCTCCTACAATTCATCCACCAACAAATAGTTCCTCCACGTTGGTCATCCTCCTCCACCTCTTCCGGTCTCACAAGCAACCCTCCAAGACTTAGGGTCGCATTACAAGACATTTCCCCGCCCAAGAACACATATTTGACAAGGCTTTCGTAGGAGTTGTGAGCATTTCCAGGGGTAGTTTTATGACCCTGGTGGTAGTCTGACCCTTCTTCTGTACCATGAACCTTAACAAAACACTCATTAGAACCCGACTGATCCCCTCTTTGATCTTTAGACATAGCTGATGTGATATGGCAGTGTCTTGTCATACCAGCCTTACCCTCCTCTGTCTCCTGTGCCCCCTGCTGTCACCAAGCCTGCCCTCTCTTCCTCCTCTGCCTTCCTCACCCCCTCTGTCTTCTCTCCCATGCTGTTACCCTTTTTCCCCCTTCCCACTCTTCTCGCCTCCTCACCCCTCTTCCTCCTCTCCCTTCCTCACCCCCTCTGTCTTCTCTCCCATGCTGTTACCCTTTTTCCCCCTTCCCACTCCTCTCGCCTCCTCACCCCTCTTTCTCCTCTCCCTTCCTCACCCCCTTTTTGTTACCCTTCCATTCGCCACCCCCCTCTTTAATCTCATCCTCCCTGCTGTTACTCTCCTTCCCCCTCTCTCTGTTTCCCCCTGTTGTCTGCTCCCTCCCTCTCTCCTCATTTCCTCTCACCTTATTCTCTCTCCCCTCCCCCTCCCCCTCCCCCTCCTCCCATAAGTCCATTAGAGAGGTAGATTCATGTAATGCCCGTCTCTGCACCAAGGTAAGCTGCTGAATTACCGCCCAGAGAGAGAGAGAGAGAGAGAGAGAGAGAGAGAGAGAGAGAGAGAGAGAGAGAGAGAGAGAGAGAGAGAGAGAGAGAGATTATAATATTACTTTTACTATTCTAAATTTACTCCACATCACCACTACTTTCACCTCCACCACCACCACCACCACCATCACCACCACCACCACCACCTGTCAACACCTGATAAGATTAAAACATTGCAAGGGAAACAATGAACACCTGTTTGCATAAATGTGACTCTTTGTGCTTATGTGTGTGTGTGTGTGTGTGTGTGTGTGTGTGTGTGTGTGTGTGTGTGTGTGTGTGCGTGTGTGTGTGTTGCCGGCAATCACACGTACACAGGGCCACGTACACACGCAAACACTCACGTAATTGTATGTCCGGAGCGGCTTGGAGGGGAGACTCGTGCGTATGGGATTAACACTTAACCTCATTTACAATTAGATACACATAGCGATTAATCCACACACACACACACACACACACACACACGCACACAAACACTGACTCACTCGCTCACTTACTCACTCGGTATCTCTTTCTCCCTCCCCCTCTTCCTCTCTCTCTTCCTCCCTCCCTCCCTTCCTTCGTCTAATTGCCAGCTCGGGGAATCTTTGAAGAGGTGACGCTGATACCTGAACTTTCCCTCTTCAGCATCATTAGCGAACTCTGCTGACTCGCCTCGCCTACCTGACTTTCCCGGGACCCGCCTCGCTTTTCGGAATCCCTCGCTGCTGTCACTGTCGATGCAAAGTCGCTCGCTGCTCACTCAGATGAAAGTCAATGGATCTGTCTGTGTTTGCGTCTCTTATTTAAATTGGCGTTTGAAAGGAGTGTCTGTTCTGCGATGGATGTTGTAGGTGAGGTGAGGTGAGGTGAGGTGAGGTGAATGGAGGTGAGGTCAAGTTAGGTTAAGTTTTGGTTAAGTTAAGAATAGTTAGTGAAAGTGAATGTGTAATTATAGTGAAAGTCTACGTGTTTAGTTACAGTTTTAAAGTCGTCTTTGTTAATTGCTATTTGTAGAAGGTAAAGTGAGGTAAACAGAGGTGGCATAAGGTGAATGGAGATAAGATTAAGTTAGGTTAAGTTTGGGTTAAGTTAAGAAAAGTTAAGTAAAGTGAATACGTAATTATTGACTGTCAACGTTTGAAAATCGCGTCTGTTCTTCTCTGTCTGTGGAAGAGGTGAGATGAAATGAGGTGAGGTATGCTTAACCCGGTAGCAGCGACGGGCCAAATTTATGGCTTCACCGTGTAGTAGCGACGGGACAAGTTTGTGCCATGATATAAACCCCCCAAAATAGATGATGCATAAACTGATCAGTTGTTGTAAGTGAAAGCTTAGTTTTCTTTAGGTCAAGTTAGGTTTGGTTAGGTTTGGCTCTATTAACCCGTTCGCTGCGATTGGCACGGAATCGGCTTTCACTGGTAGCCTGGTAACATATAGTCTCAGGTCCTTCTCTGGCTCTGGTGGATAGTGGAGTGTTTCCCATGTGGTATTGGTATGCTGGATATCCTCTCCCAAGGTGCAGGACTTTACATTTTTCCTCATTGAATTGTAGCAGCCACTTTTTGTTCCATTCCTGTAGCTTGGTGATGTCTTCTTGTAGGAAATCCACGGTCAAGGGGTTAAGTTAGGAAGTTGTGTATTCAGTATAAATTTAGTTACATTTTAAAGTCATTTTTGTCAGTCGTTTAAAAAGGGAGGACCGATGGTGTTGGTTGAGGGGCGTTGGTCGGAAATGTAAACAAATTAAACTGGTCAACAAGCGCGCACGCCATCACGCACCCACCAACCCACCCACACACACACACACACACACGCACACACACACACAAAAAAAAAAAAAGGATGCAAACTTCAATGTGAGAAGAACGCAGCAGGTCCATGTACAATTACTCATACATACGTTACGCTACTATTCATATAAACCTACATTCATCCATACATATATTCATGCACATATATACATCTACATTTAAACACAACAAAAACAGCTTCAGTAACAGTCCCAAACGAGGAGAGGAATGTAACCCCTGACAAGAAAAATCTGCATATCGTCACCCTTATAAAATAATCGCCTAAGTTATTTTTCAGCGGTTTCCAGGTTTTTTTTTTGGGTCTACATAAATTTTTTCAGCATGTGACGCCCATATTTGTATAGTTGTCTTCGTCATTCAAGGCTCGAGTGTTTTAAAGTTCGGCCTTTTCATTTCTGCGTAAACCTTAAGCCAAATCAGATATTGAGAGTTCTTTTCCGATTTCCTGAAAAGTATAAAATAATGACTTAGGCGGTTTGTTAACGAAGGTGACGATATGTAAAATTTGAGTGAATCGACGGAAAATTAGCTTCGAATATTTGCTGACAACTTGGTGGTGGATGTTAAAAAATGATTACCGTTTAGGCTGTTCCGTTTCTGCCAATGGATGACCCTCACGCACATTCACGCATAAACACACACACACACACACACTCTAATTGGGGTGGACAGGTGAGTGACTATTAATTAATTGGTCCTCGACGCGTTACCTGGAAAAAGCTGCCCCCAACGAATGACCTTTGCGTGTGTGTGTGTGTTTGTGTGTGTGTGTGTGTGTGTGTGTGTGTGTGTGTGTGTGTGTGTGTGTGTGAAGTTAACTTATTTGGTTGTGTTCTATATTTCGTCTTTGTGCGCGTGATCTCTTGCTAACAATCTTACGTAACATCTAAGAGCTCTCAATCTCTCCGAATCTTCTTTATTTCCACTTTCCTTTATAAACTCCCAAGGTTTTCCAGGCAATATTCTCTTTCCTTTCCCTTTATTTCGTTTTCCCCTCTTAATATATTTCCCAACTCCTCCATATCCTTCAACACTCTTTTTCCTACTTGCTTTCATTCCCTATTTCATCTTTATTTTCGTTCTTCATTCCTCTCTACCACCTCTCAGATATTAGCTTCTCGTCTATTCTCCCTCTCCTATTTTTACGTCATTTCTTCTTCCTTACTTTCCTATTCTACCTTTCCATCTATCCTACCTATCATCTCCCTTGAATCCTACCCATCCACCTTCCCTTATTCTATCTCTCCTTTTTTTACCTTTCTCTTGCCTTTCACTTTCATTATCGTTCTGTTCCTACTCTTACTTTCATTCCTAATAGTATCTCTTTTTTTCTTTTTCATATCTAATCGTCCTTGAGTCCCTTCCTCTCCTTTTATCATATTTTTTTTCTTCTATTTTTTCTCATATCTACACATCTCTCTCTTTGCCATGATCATTCCTCTCCTCAAACGTATCCTTTTCATTTCTTTTCCTTGCCTTTTCCTCCTTTTCTTCCCTTCTCCCAGCTTTAATAATCGCCTTAGTTCAATCTGTTCCCCGTAATCTTCTTTTCTACTACTGTCATTCCCTTCTTCAGTAGCCTGCTCCTCTTCCTCCTCCTCTTCCTCTCTCTTTTTACCATAATCATCCCTCTCCTCAAACGTGTCCACCCTTACCGTTCCTTTTCCTTCCTTCTCTATGCTTTTTCCTCCCTTTCTTCCCTTCTCCCAGCTTTAATCATCGCCTTAGTTCAATCTCTCCCCCGTAATCTTCTTTTCTACTAGTCATTCCCTTCCTTAGTAGCCTGATCCTCCTCCTCCTCCTCATCTTCGCCGTCGTCTTTTTCCTCCTCCTCCTCATCTCCCTCCTCCTCGTCCTCTTCTATTTCTCTCCCTCGCTCCAATCTATTTTCTTTCTCTCCCTTCTTTCCTCTTGCTCTCTTTCTTTCTCTCCCTTTCTCTCCTCCACACTCTACCCGGAATCACCTTTTCTGCACCCCTCAATCTGCCATATTACTCTTCCGAGAGAGAGAGAGAGAGAGAGAGAGAGAGAGAGAGAGAGAGAGAGAGAGAGAGAGAGAGAGAGAGAGATCAATGGCTTCAGTTCTCCTGTTCTATTGTTTTGTTAATTAAATTTTGTCTGGAATTTGTTTTTGTGGAGGGAACAGTTAAAAAAAAAGAAAAGGGAATCGAATATCAAATAAAGGGAAGAAACGGAAATAGAGGAAGAGGAGAAGAATGTGGAGGAGGAGGAGGAGGAGGAGGACGAGCGGGCTAAGACAATCAGTAAGGAGAATAAAAAGGAAAAAAAGAAAATGTAGAGAAAATATTGAAAGAAAATAGGGAAAGAAAATATGGAGGAAACAGTGAGATAAAATAAAATAGGAAGAGAAAATAGAGAGCGAAAATAGGGGGAAAATAGAGAGAAAATAGGGGAGAAAATAGGGGAGAGAAAATTGGGAGGGAAAATAGGGAGATAAAATAGAGATAAAATAGTGAGAGAAAATAGAAAGAGAAAATAGGGAGAGAAAATAGGGGAGAGAGAGAGAGAGAGAGAGAGAGAGAGAGAGAGAGAGAGAGAGAGAGAGAGAGAGAGAGAGAGAAGTAGTTTACTCTTTTATAGGACCACAGATGAGCTTCCATCTTTTTCACAATGTCATTCTCTCTCTCTCTCTCTCTCTCTCTCTCTCTCTCTCTCTCTCTCTCTCTCTCTCTCTCTCTCTCTCTCTCTCTCTCTCTCTCTCTCTCTTGTCATTTTAATTTTATCCTTCTACTTTTTATCAACATCATCTTTTTCCCTTTGTTCTTTTTCCGTCCTTATCATTTTTTCCTCTTTTCCTCATTATTTCCATCATTTCACAATCTTTCCTTCGTCTATCTATCTATCTTTATCTATAACCACCTATCCTTATTATATCTCTATCTCTCCATCTATGTATCAATCCATCTATCTACCAACCAATCTCATTCTCTTCCCCACCAGCCATTTCACCCGGCACATCCTTTCTCTCTTGCCTCGCTCTGCATAAGTTACAACAGAAGCCTTCCTCCGCCAAGGCCGACAGTAGCGCCACCTGTTACCCCCACGAGGACCTGAGCACTCAAGTATTTATGAAGATATCTGCGATGACCCGAAGAAAGAGGAAACTGTGAAGGTGGTGTTGCGGAGTGTTAGGTGGTGGTGGATTAGTGTGTGGAGGGGTGAGGAGGGGGAAGAGAGAGAGAGAGAGGGAGAGGGGGAGGGAACGGGAGAGAGTGGAGCGTGTTACAGGTGGGCTTTGAGGAACGTTGGGATGGCAGGAGGGAGGGTGGGAGGTAGATGGAAGTGTGGGAGGAGAGACCAACAGGAGGTAGGGTTGGAGGAGAAGAGAGTAAGGCAGAAGTCACCATTATGAGGGAGATTAAAGAGAAGAGTAAGAGAGGAGAGACCAACAGGAGGGAAGGGTAGAGGAGAAGAGAGTAAGGGAATAGTCACCAACATGAGGGAGAGTAGAGAGCAACAAAAGGAAGAATGAGAGGGAGTAGAGAGAAGAGAGAAGAGAGTAGAGGAGCAGAAACCAACAGAAGAAGAAGAAGGAGACCTGGGAGGAGTGTGTGAGTCAGGGTGTGTGGGAGAGTGAGTTGAAACCAAGAGAAGTGAATCCGGGAAACGGGGCGTGCGGTTAGCGGGGGGAGCAGGTGTTGGGCGGTTGCAGGTGGTTAGCGGGGCGTGGGGAACGAGATTCGCCACCTGGGGTTACCTGTCTGCTTCTCCCAGCGTGCACCTGTTGTTGAAGACGAAGGAGGAAGAGATGAAGTAAGGGGATGAAAATAAGGAGGAGGAAGAGTAATACACAAGTGGAGAAATATAACTTACAGAAAAGATAGTTGAGGAAAAATATAAATAGATGAAGCAGAAAAGAAAGAGAGAGAAAAAGAAAGTGTAAGGTTTGTAAAAATATATATTGAGAGAGAGAGAGAGAGAGAGAGACCACAACGTTTCCTTCAGGTATTTATTTAATCAGCAAAAAGAGATGCACTGACTGGTTTTTGCACCGAGAATTTGACTTAAGCTTGAACGGAATATATTTAGTAATTCATGGCCGTCAGAGGTCTGTGATATCGCTGTAAAAAGAAAAATACGAAAACGACGCTTCATATCAAGTTCGTTTTCCCTTTTCCTTTTGTTTCTATTTTCTCTCACTTTCTCTCTCACGTGTTTCCAGCTATTTCGTGTTAAAAGATTGAGTCGACAGTTTTGCTTCACCTTCTTTCTGTTTCCTTTTACGTGCTCCGTACCAACTGGTCTCCTTCCTTCTACCTCTAATCTCTCCACAGCTCCCGGCACTGTATCCTCACCTGCTCTCTTTACATGTCCAAACCATCGGAGTTTCGCAGGAAGCTGATGTGTGTCTAGACAGTTCTTTTTTTCCTTCCGTGTTTTTTCTCGTTTGTTTGGTGTTGAAAGACTGAAACCTTTCGTAATAATTTTCCTCTTTCTGTCGTTTTTCTCCTTTTTTTTTACAACAAAGGAGACAGCTCAAGGGCACAATAGGAAGGATACAATAACAAAAAAAAAGCCCGCTATTCGCTGCTCCTATGGTTTGCGTGTTTTAGGAAGCGGGTTAAGACAGTTTTTTGTTTTACTTTTTTTTTCTTTTCGATATAGTGTCAAAAGAATAATACGTGTCTTTTTTTTTCTTTTTTTTACAACAAAGGAAACAGCTCAAGGGCACCCAAAAAAAGGAAACAATAATAAAAAAAATATCAGCATTCTTTTTAATCAGTCTCTTGTTTGTTTTCTTTGTGTTACATGAAGAGCGTCTGGACAGTTTTGATCTTTTACTTCTCTTGTTGTTCTGTCAGAGGCTTGGTGCTGAAATACTGACACGTGCCTAACAATTTTCCTTTTTCTCCCCTACCCTGTTACTTTTTTTTTATCAGATGGTTCGTGTTATAGAAAGAGGAGGTGAGGCTTGTTTTTGCTTTTTCCCTTTTTGTTGTTTTCTTTGGAACTTGTCTTACGTTTGAAGGTAAAAATAGCGTTGAAAATCTTGCTGTTTTCCTTACGTTTGAAGATGAAAATAGTGTTAAAATTTTTGCTGTTTTCCTTTCCTTTCTCTTTTTATTAGATCTTTCGTGCGCAAAGATCTTAAAACATATCTAGACATTTTTTCTTTTCTATTTTTTTTATATATTTTCATTTAGATATTCAGTTTATTTATTTACACTGACACGATTTTAAACAGCTCTCCTTTTCCCTTTTTATATATAATTTCCACTTTTGTTGCAAGTGTAGAAATAACTGATATATTAATGTAAGCAGTTCCCCCTTTACCTACGTTCCTAATTATAGCTTACATTTCTTTCAAACGATACAAAGGTCGGTATTTTCAAGCGCTTTTGCCTCTCACATCAACTATTTCTAAAGACCGAAAAGGAGATCAGTCGAGTCCTAATGAGTGTTCTTTTGGGTTCATGGTACAGAAGAAGGGTCAAACCACAAGAAGGGTCATAAAACTACCCTGGAAATGCCCAGAACTCCTAGGAAAGCCTTATCGAACATGTTTAAGAATATGACTCAAAGTTTGCCCACATTTCCTAATCGTGCGTTGCGGGGCGGTTTTGAACTCCCCGGGACGCGGCGGCACAAACATAAGCTCTTTTTTGCCTCGGCGTTCATTAGCTGGATTTATTTTAATTCTCTGGAAAATGCTCACACACCGACGTGCCTCCTCGCGGCTCCTCATTAGAAGGGTTTTGTGCTAATGCCTTTTAACGCCCCGCCGTCCGAGCCTGTCCTTTCGGTGTTCGTTAGCACAGGATTTGGGTAGCGGGTGGGTTCCTTGTAGTTGCGTTTTGCTTTTGTATATTTTGTAGGACATGTTTTTTTTTTGTGTTAATATATCAAAACACTTGCAACTTTAAGCTCTTCGGTTTTGTTGCTGTTTGTTTGTGTAGAATTAAACTTTGGTGTTCTGGGTTCTAATATTTACATTTTTTTTTCTCGTTTATTTTGTAGCATTTTTTTTTTGCGGGTTTCGTGTTAATACTTATAAAAACGTGCGACTCTTAGTACCACTGATTAAAATTGTTCTTTACTTAAGGGTTTAGGCAGTGAGTCTTGGGTCCTTATATGCAGGTTTTTGCTTTTGTTTATGATGTAGGATGTTTTTTTTGTGTGTGTTAATGTGTGTGTGTGTGTGTGTGTGTGTGTGTGTGTGTGTGTGTGTGTGTGTTCGTGTGTGTGTGTGTGTGTGTGTGTGTGTGTGTGTGTGTGTGTGTCTGAAAGAGAAAAAAATAGAGAGAGAGAGAGAGAGTTGCAGGAAAGTGAAAATGAGAAATGAGATTTATTGAACGTCCTTAAAGTTATAATGGAAGGAGGAAATATAATGATGGAAAATAGGGAGAGAGGCTTAACAAGTATAATATTCTCTCTCTCTCTCTCTCTCTCTCTCATTTTTTTCTCTTTCTTTGTTATTCTTTCTTTCTCTTTCTTTCTCTCCCTCTCAAACACACACACACACACACACACACACACACACACACACACACACACACACACACACACACACACACACACACACACACACACACACACACACACACACACACACACACACACGACGTAAATATAAGGTTCAGTGGACTGTTATCTTATTCCAATATTAACTAGGAGGGAAAATATACTTCCTTTCTTGATCACAATTTTCTAAAACATCCTATACTTTACTCACGTTTACTTCCTTGCACAGTTACTCACTCATTCATATCCTCATCACTCACATTTTCATTTATTCACGCATTAGGTCGATGAGTCACTCGTTCATTTGTTCATTCACTTCTTTCTTAAGTTTTGTTTCATTTGGTGATGTAAAAGTTATACATGAAACTGGCAATATATTTTTTTCTAGCTTCTTCTTTCCAATCTGTACGTATCTGTTTATCTATGTATTTGTATGTGTACCTCTATCTATCTGTCTATCTGTTTATCTATCTATCTATCTATCTATAAATTTATCCATCTCTTTGTTAAATAATTAGCTACTGTTTACACACCAATCTCTGTTGTTGGAATAAGATTAATAATTTATGAGAGAGAGAGAGAGAGAGAGAGAGAGAGAGAGAGAGAGAGAGAGAGAGACGTGAACTCTGGAACTAATGGAGCCAGAAAGATGATTGTATCACACGGGTTTCCATTTCGCCTCTCTCTCTCTTTCTCTCTCTCTCTCTCTTCCCTTATCAATGTTCTTTTTTTTCTTTCCTTGCTACCTCTCTTTTCATTTCAGTTCTCTTTCCTCTTTGTTCATTTACATTCTCCTTTCTTCCTAGTCTTTCATTTTCGTCGTGCCTTTTCGTGAATATTCTTCATTTTTCTGCCTTTTAATATCGGGTTCCCTCTTTACCTTCCTTCCTTCCTTCTCTGTTTATCTTCTTGCCTTTTCAACAGACAAAGAATTATATTGTCTATGATGTTTAGTCGCTAGTGTTCTCTTCTCAGTTTCTCACACTCATTATTCGTGTTTCGTCTTCTATTAATATTTTCTCTGTTTAATGATCTTTGTTTCTTGCGATCGTCCTTTGTCTTTGCGCATATCGGGTTTCCTCTTTCTGTGTTTGGTCTTCATGCTCTGTTTCTTTGTTTGTTTGTGCTTAAGGGTCTCATGTCTGTCTTTGTTCTGCTTGTTCGGGTATTCTACATATATGTTTTGTGTATTGTGTGTGTGTGTGTGTGTGTGTGTGTGTGTGTGTGTGTGTGTGTGTGTGTGTCTGTGTGTGTGTCAATTATAATCATAGGAATCTGATGTGGAGGCTCTGTAACATCCTGAAGCTCTAAATTATCTAACATCCATCATATTTTACTTGTAGGACATCGATATTTCCTCGCTTCAACATTGTATTTCAGTTTAAGGAAAATGGACACCAAATTAATAGGATTTTGAAACTACAGTAATTTAAAGGAAGAGAAATTGGTGTTTTATGTCTGGCAATATTTATTTTCATGTATATATTTGACGCTTCATGACGCTTATTTGCCTCGACGTTGTTCAGAAGAGTAAAAGTAATTCGGTAATGTGTTCTCTGGAAAGGCGTGTTAGAGTGGGTTAACGGTGATGGTCGCAAAGGTGGGATCGTGGGACGGACTCATAGACAGTACCAATTTTCACCTCCTGTACCTGTATCCGGCGGCAAGGTGACGTTCCCTAGAGCACGGAGGCGGCGGAGGCGAAGGTACTTTCCTCGGGAGGCGCGCGGGGACCTGTTAAGTTCCGCCTTCACTTCCATACTCTTTTGTCTAGACTATCTCGCTATACCTTTGTCCAGTACGTATATAGACACCGCCTCTTTTAAGCTAGGCCGTAATACTAAACTTCTTATTCTGCCATAGTACCTCCTTTCACATTAAGGGGTGGTGGATGGTGCACCGGGCGAGTGGTTGTTTCCAGGAGCCGCGGTGGAGGGGAAGCGAAGGGTCCGAGGTGTGTGTGGAGCGAGCTCGTAACAATATTGGCTTTGTGTTCCTCCCTAGGGTGCTCGGGGGGACCTCTTGCGTGGTGGTGGAGTGTTTTGCGTCGTGTGAGTGATGGTGTTCTTTCGTAACATGTGGGAGGGAGGGAGACTATTCCTGGAGGCTGTTCTGGGAGGCTGTTCGTATTTTCTCGGTCTGGGACGTGTGTTTTGTAGTTGTTTTACTTTTAAGATAACTCACTGGAGGCTTTTGGGATGTGCAATCAAGGCAGGTTGGGTTAGATTAGGTTATGCCAGAGTCTGCTATTCTATCTAGGTTTCTTAAGTTGGATATTGTTAATTTAGTCCAGAATAGGTTACATTTGAACATCTGGACGTGGTTAGATTTTTAGGTTACTCTTGTTTAGCATTGAGCAATATTGGGTTAGGGTGGGTGTTTTGGGTTTGCTTGGGTTAGTCTGAACTGGGTTGGATTGGTTTGGGTTTGGTGAGAGTTAGGATAGCTTGGGTTGTACTGGAGTATATTTATTTTTTTCTTTGCTAGGATTAATCTAAACTGGGTTGGGTTGGTTTAGGCTAGGTGAGGGTTAGGATTAGGTTAGGTTAGGTTAGGTTAGGTTAGGTTAGGTTAGCTTGGGTTGTGCTGGAGTGTATTTATGTTTTTCCTTCGCTAGGATTAATCTAAACTGGGTTGGGTTGGTTTAGGCTAGGTGAGAGTTAGGATTAGGTTAGGTTAGGTTAGGCTAGGTTAGGTTAGGTTAGGTTAGGTTAGGTTAGCTTGGGTTGTGCTGGAGTGTATTTATGTTTTTCCTTCGCTAGGATTAATCTAAACTGGGTCGGGTTGGTTTAGGCTAGGTGAGGGTTAGGATTAGGTTAGGTTAGGTTAGGTTAGGTTAGGTTAGGTTAGGATAGCTTGGGTTGTGCTGGGGTGTATCATTTTTTCCCCTTTGGTTCGGACAGTTTGTCGGTTCGTTTGAAAGGTCAGGTTAGGTAAGAGTCAGGGAGGTGTTTCGCGGGCCTGACAGCTGGTGGCGTCGAGGCGAGACAAGGCGTGGCTTGGGCAGGTAAGGGCGTCTCGTGGGTGTGTCCCTTAACGCCGGCCGCTGAGATTATCGAGTGGGACGTTAATATATCAGCAGCAAAAAGGTCAACGTTGGCTCCTTCTCGAACTCGTCCCCATTCTCGTTGTGATCCTTTCCTTGGGCTCGTCCTCCTCCTCTTTGTCCGTCTCCAGAATATCATGATCTTTTTTCACCTCCTTCTCCTGTTGTTTACTCTTCTGCTATTTTTCTACATCCTTTTTCTCATCGTCCGCCCCCTCGTCCTCACCCTCGTCATCGTCATCGTCTTCGTCCTTGTCCCTCCTCCTTCTCCTCGACAAAGCTGTAGGATTCTCAGCGTCGCATTATAAAACGCCCAAGAACACATATTTGACACGGCTTTCGTAGGAGTTCCCGGCATTTTCAGAACCAGTTTTATGACCCTCGTGGTAGTTTAACCTTCCGTTGTACCGTGAACCTACAAAACCACTCCTGGGAACCGGATTGACCTTCTTTTAGGCCTTTGGAAATAGTTGATGTGAGGTGTGGAAGCGTCTATAGTGAAACCAAATTGTCGAGTCCGTTTTGGCGTAGGCTCCCGCGGGTCCATTTCTCCCCTCTGCTCTGCCGCACAGTCCCAACACCCATTTTTTCCTCTCATATGTTACCTACAGCTTACATATGAGAGGAAGAGATAGGTGTTGGGACTGTGTGGTAGAGGAAAGGGGAGGAAAGGACCCGCGGAAGCCTACGCCAGACCGGCCTCGACATATTTGGAAGACTCTAGCAATACCGACCTCAGTTTCCCTTGTCAATGTAAAGCCTTATTCTCTTCCCCTCCATTACAGTAAGCTCCTGGCTCTCACATTCCATCTCACCCATTATGTTCGTGTCCCGTGCGCCAGAGGTACCAGAGACCTGTTGCTTCTCCTTCTCCTCCTCCTCCTCTGCAAAGGGTGAACTGGAGGATTCTCAGTTTCCCTTGTCAGTGCAAAACCTTTCTCTTCCCCTCCATTACAATAAGTTCCTGGCTCTCACATTCCATATATCCCATTATGTTGGTGTCCCGGGCGCCAGAGTTACCGGAGACCTGTTGGGTTATATACATTTACTCACACATTCATTTTCACACATTTAATTCTGTAATGTAATAATTCGTCCCTCCCGTCGTCTGAAATATGTTCCGTCGCATAATAATCTTCAGACCTTCCTTTACTCACGGTGTTGAGTTATATTAGGCTTTGTGCGGGTCTGTCATGGTATACGTTATATGATTAGGTCGGGTTGGGTTTTAGTTTGTCCAGCTCTTAATAATCTAAGTCAGCTTGTTGGGAATTTGTTTTGTTACTTGTATATCGTGTTATGATTTTCTTGCGCCTGGATCATATTTTTTTTTCAAGCATTTCTTTCTATTACAAATGCCGTTTATTTATTTATTTTTTTTTTTTTTGGGAGGGGGGGCTTACATGCTTTTCCTTATTTTTGTATTTTATTCTTTCTTTATTCATTTTTTTAATTTTTTTATTTATTTTGGCTCAAGTAATTTTTTTCAACCACCTGCATCGGAAACGTGTATTTAGTTCCAAGATTACCATCCACTCTTCCTGGACCTACTATTGCCCTTCCCTGCTCTTCCCTGCCTTCCCCTCCCACGACACATGCAGGACCAGAGCCGCAGGTCACCTCGAGGACAACACTGACCTTTACGCGGAACAGGAGTCAGCTAACGTTTACATCCAAATTCTCTTTTTCGTTTACTTATCGTTTTGTGCATAAGATAAGACAATAACTTAAGGGAATGATTTATACGTTAATATAATTCATTTAGGACGATTGATTCATATTTTTTTTACAACAAAGGAGACAGCTCAAGGGCACAAAAAAGTAAACAATAATAAAAAAAAGCCCGCTACTCGCTGCTCACAAAATGAATGCGGGAATAAACACACAAAGACAGCTTGCTTATGTATCTGTGTTTACTGAAATCTCGTGCAACACAAAGGCAGAATTGCTCGTTATTGGTATTCGGACGTGAACTATTTGAAATGCTGTGGATACGAAAAAGAAAATAGGAGTTTAAACTTTATCCTTTGTTTTGAATTGGTAATAATGAACATCTCGTGAAGGTATGAAGAGTATCAAGACTCCTCGCCATCCGGAGCTGATCTCTCTTTAGGCCGTTTTTTTTTATTTTATTTGCTTCATAGGAGCAATGGTGAGCAGGCTTTTTTGTTTTGCTATTGCCATTGAGCTGCTTTCTCTACTGTAAAGAAAAAGGAAGCTTATAATAAGGCCTTAAGTCTCGCTCATGTGCTGGCTGTGACCTTAACAACGCCCCAGCCCAATCCAGACGTGCTATTAAAGGGAGCTAAGAGGGCTGGGCGGTAATTTAGTAATGGCGCTCGTTGCCATTAGCGTCTTAGTAGCAGCGGGGCCGATGGAGCCGCCGGGACGAGCCTTCCTTCCCGGCGCTTACCCGAGTAGACGTTAGAGGGAGCTTGTCAGATACCCTACCTTGCACTGAAGACCTGATGAGGGAGGGAGTGAAGGTGAGAGGGAGAGAGGGGACCGAAGGGGAGAGGGAGAGAGGGAGAGAGGGAGAGAGGGAGAGAGGGAGAGAGGGAGAGAAACAGAGAGAGAGAGAGAGAGAGAGAGAGAGAGAGAGAGAGAGAACGACCCACGCCTTCCTTTCAAAGTCACTTCCTTCCCTCCTTCCTTCCTTCCTTCCTTCCTTCCTGTCTGCCTTCCTCCTCTCTTGTCCGGGGTGTCTCCTTCCATTGAAATGCTCACAGGAACACACACACACACACACACACACACACACACACACACACACACACACACACACACACACACACACACCGCTACGTTTCTGTGCGTAATCATTCTCAGTTTCGTTTTAATCATTAAACTTGTAGATACCTTATAGTCGTTTAAAATTACCTCCAGTCATTTCAAACTTAAATCTAATTCCAGTAATACCAACTTAAATCTCTTCCAGTCTTTTATTTCCATTTGTCCCCTGGAGATCATTTGCATCAGGTTGAAATACTCCAAGTAGTCGGGGTTATAAAGGTCGAGAATTGCAAAGTGTCGCTAAGTTAGACAATTTGCTCAGTGGCTTCAGCTCGTGTGTAATTAAAAAAAAGTTGAGATTTGTAGTGTCGCTATATGCTCAGTCTTTAATTTGTGTGTTAGGAAAACGTTGAGAATTGCAGTCTCGCTAATGTGGACAATTTTCTCAGTGACTTCAGCTCCTGTGTTATTAAGGAAAAGCTGAGAATTGTAGTCTCGCTATATGCTCAATGTTTAATTTATGTGTTAGGAAAACGTCGACAATTGCAAAGCCTCGCTAATATGGATAATTTTGACTGCTCTTTCGGCCACCTCTTCGGATTCTTTACTGGAGAAGCGAGTAGCGGGCTTTTTTTATTGTTGTTTCCTTTTTTTGTGCCCTTGTGCTGTCTCCTTTGCTGTAAAAAAATGTATTAAGAAAACGTGGACAGCGTGTAGAGTCGGAGTGAAGTCTTATCTCTCAGGACCATTCCTCTCTCGCAGTAATGAAAGAAAAAGTTTGTAGAAAAAGTTAATGATTACTAAAACTACGAGTCATATCTATTTCCAGAACTTGAATCCCTCTTTTCCATTCGTTACCGTTGCCTTATTTCAGTCTGTTGTCGATATCATAAGCGTAGAAAATGTTTAAGTCGTACCAAATTGGACAGCTCGGTGTGACGTCAAATCGTGTGCGTTAGGAAAATGTAAACAGTGTACAGGCGAGAGTGAAGGAGCAGCTCTTTCTCGCCCTCAGCTCGACTACTCACGCCTCGGCTTCCCTGCCCTGCTCGCTCGATAAGGGATGGCAAAGTTCGCAGAAAAAGAGGCCAAAGTTTGATACAAAAACGTACGTAAAGGATAAATGCAAGGCCTCAAAAGTGAAACAGTATGCCGGAAAAATGAGCGGGAAGTATACACAAAGTTTCCATTAAACAGAAAACAAAAGAGAAGAGAAACGTGTGAAGAATGGAAGAGATGAAAGGCCTAAGAGAGAGAGAGAGAGAGAGAGAGAGAGAGCAAAGGAGAGAAAAAGGAAGGGAGTTTGGAGTTTATTGAGGGAGTGAGAGAAAGAAGGAAAGAAAGAGAGAGCAACACATTCCCTTGAGACGCTCAGTAAGAGAACTCAAAGGACGAAGAGAAAGATCCAAAGTGCGCTCAAGTCATTTTTATTGTGCAACAAGTCACGCATTATCTCTCTCTCTCTCTCTCTCTCTCTCTCTCACACACACACACACACACACACACACACACGATCTATGGGTGAACAACAGATAAAATATACAAAATAAAGTGAAAAAGGGCAGGCTCGGACCTAAGAGTTTCGAGTTCGATCCCGGCTCAGGGCAGCTTCTGGGTGATCGAGGCAGCACTCTCTCGTAACCCTGGCAGAGCTGTATGGTCATGGTTGCCTATCTCGGGGGTATTCTTCAGTCACCCATGTATTCTAGAGATGAAATAGGGAGTGAAAGCGCATGAAGATAGTATATGTTGTGAGGGTAATGGAAACGAATAGATACACTAGAAGGGAATAAAGGGAAAAATAGATGAGGATAAATTTAAAGAGAACAACACTTATTCACTCAGTAGAAAGGAATAGAGGAGAAATCAGGTGAATATATTGTCATGAGGGATACAACACTAATTATATAGACTCGATGGAATAGAAGGGAAAGCTATGTGAAAGTAATATAGCTTCGAAGGAACAACACGAATACACACACCTGAGAAGAATCGGGATGGAAAGCACGTGTATATTAGTGTTTAGAGGGGAAACAAAAGTAAACACGCTTATGAGGGAAATAAAGGGGAAATCTACATGAATATTATATCGAGTAGGAGGGATTAACACGAGCACACACAGAGTAGAGGGGAATAGGGAAGAGAAACACATGGATATTATGCTGTATAGACATAAGCAACGCACAGATATTAATTTTATAGAGGAATGAAAAAAAAATGTTATAACGAGTAGGAGGGATTACCACGAACACACACACATAGTAGAGGGGAATAGGGAAGAGAAACACATGGATATTATGCTGTATAGACATAAGCAACGCACAGATACTACTTTAAAAGAGGAATGAAGAAAAAAACTTGAATATTATATCGAGTAGGAGAGATGAACACGAACACACACACAGTAAAGGGGAATAGGGAAGAGAAACACATTGATATTATGCAGTATAGACATAAGCAACGCACATATACTCATTTTAAAGAGGAATAAATGAAAAAAAACTTGAATATTATATCGAGGAGGAGAGATGAACACGAACACACACACACAGTAGAGGGGAATAGGGAAGAGAAACACATTGATATTATGCAGTATAGACATAAGCAACGCACATATACTCATTTTAAAGAGGAATAAATGAAAAAAACTTGAATATTATATCGAGTAGGAGGGATTAACACTAACACACACACACACACACACACACACACACACACACACTCAGTAGAGGGGAATGGGGAAGAGATACACATTGGTATTATGCAGTATAGACATAAGCAACGCACATATACTCATTTTAAAGAGGAATAAATGAAAAAAACTTGAATATTATATCGATTAGAAGGGATTAACACGAACACACACACAGTAGTGGATAACTCAGGATAAAAACACGTTGATATTGTATTTTATAAACAGAAGCAGCGGGAAAACACTCTTTTTAATGAGGAATAAAGGAAAACCCCTTAATATTGTATCTAGTTAAGGGGGCTAACACGAATACACACACTCTTAAAAGGGGAATAGGGAAGGAAAGGACCTGGATATTGTATAGTACAAGCCGGGGTAACGCAACTGTTCTAATTTAAAAAAGGAATGAGGCGAATCACGTGATCATAATACAATTTAGGGGGAACGACATGGACATACTAATTTCAAAGGGGAAGTATTTGAGAAAACAACTTGAACTATAGTCTGTGTCGAGGGGAACACATCATAACACAACCCACACACACGGCAGGAAGGGAAGGGAGCAGAGACTAAAACAATATTAACACTCGGTCTGGGGAGCAATAACTGTCAGGACCACAGATATATAGAGTCTAGAAAGGGATAGGTTTGAGCACCACGGATATATAGAGTTTAAGAAGGGATAGGTTTGAGCACCACGGATATATAGAGTCTAGGAGGGGATAGATTTGAGCACCACGGATATATAGAGTTTAGGAAGGAATAGGTTTGAGCACCACGGATATATAGAGTCTAGGAAGGGATAGGTTTGAGCACCACGGATATATAGAGTCTAGGATGGGATAGGTTTGAGCACCACGGATATATAGAGTCTAGGATGGGATAGGTTTGAGCACCACGGATATATAGAGTCTTGGAAGGGATAGGTTTGAGCACCACGGATATATAGAGTCTAGGAGGGGATAGGTTTGAGCACCACGGATATATAGAGTCTAGGAAGGGATAGGTTTGAGCACCACGGATATATAGAGTCTAGGATGGGATAGGTTTGAGCACCACGGATATATAGAGTCTAGGATGGGATAGGTTTGAGCACCACGGATATATAGAGTCTAGGAAGGGATAGGTTTGAGCACCACGGATATATAGAGTCTAGGAAGGGATAGGTTTGAGCACCACGGATATATAGAGTCTAGGATGGGATAGGTTTGAGCACCACGGATATATAGAGTCTACGATGGGATAGGTTTGAGCACCACGGATATATAGAGTCTAGGATGGGATAGGTTTGAGCACCACGGATATATAGAGTCTAGGAAGGGATAGGTTTGAGCACCACGGATATATAGAGTCTAGGATGGGATAGGTTTGAGCACCACGGATATATAGAGTCTAGGATGGGATAGGTTTGAGCACCACGGATATATAGAGTCTAGGATGGGATAGGTTTGAGCACCACGGATATATAGAGTCTAGGAAGGGATAGGTTTGAGCACCACAGATATATAGAGTTTAGGAAGGGATAGGTTTGAGCACCACAGATATATAGAGTTTAGGAAGGGATAGGTTTGAGCACCACGGATATATAGAGTCTAGGATGGGATAGGTTTGAGCACCACGGATATATAGAGTCTAGGAATGGATAGGTTTGAGGACCACGGATATATAGAGTCTAGGATGGGATAGGTTTGAGCACCACGAATATATAGAGTCTAGGATGGGATAGGTTTGAGCACCACGGATATATAGAGTCTAGGATGGGATAGGTTTGAGCACCACGGATATATAGAGTCTAGGAGGGGATAAGTTTGAGCACTACAGGTATATAGAAGTAAAACAGGAATATACTAACAAAAATTAATCCAGCACGCAAACACAGGGTTGAAGGAGGGTGCAGATACCAAAGCAATATTAACATTCAGTTCACGGAGAAACAGATTTCAACACCATAGATATATAGACGTCCTTAGGGAATATATATGCAACTAAAAACGAATACATCACAAAACATGAGAGAAGGGAAGGGAAGGGGACTAACTAAAACAACATTAACAGTCTAGGAAGGGATAGATTTAATCATAACCTATATATAGAAGTAAATAATGGAAATATACGAAAAAAAAGAGAATATATCATGCAAACAAACAAGCTAGAAGGGAAGGGGGAGGAAAACTAAAATGATATTAAAACCGAGACTAAGGATGAATAGATTTGAGGAGCACAGGATATATACAAGTTTTTAAAGGAAATACATGAAAACCCCCAGCTTGAACAAGGACAGAGTAAAATAATAACACATAGTCCACGGAGGAATAGACTTGAGCAGGAGACATATACAAGTCCTCATTGGGAGTATAGGAAAATAAAAGCAATTGAATACAGTACAGAGGGCAACAAGAGGGGCGGCTTACAAGGGTTCATAATATCGAGGGCAGCAAACCTTACGAGCCCACACTCCAGCACGCCACAGCAATAACAACACAGCATGGGGCGCAGCATAATAGCACAGCACAGCGCCAATATAAGCACCATAGCATACTCATTTTGTTTTTTGCTGGACGAGTCACGACGAACATGCTAATTGGTATTCATACTAAGATACATACGAATGAATGGATACATAATCATACTAAGACATAGGAATGGATGGATACATACTCATACTAACAGACATAGGAATGGATGGATACATGATCATACTTACAGACCTAGGAATGGATGGATACATAATCATACTAAGACATAGGAATGGATGGATACATAACATACTAACAGACATACGAATGGATGGATACATACTCGTACTAACATGCATACGAATGGATACATATACTAATATACATACTAATAGCTACATAAACAAGTGTATATGTAGACTGGCAGATACATAAACAAACATAGCGACACATACAAGGTTGCGTGGACAGACAGGCGTATACAGACAAAAACAAAGAGGGAAGTGTGACAGGACAGGAAATATTAAACAGGTTCAGGTAAATACATATACGCACATACATACGCACATACATTCGTACATACATACATACATACATACATACATAGGAATGCTTGACTCACTCCCGTAAATAGTGTTTTGTCTTTTTCCTTCTTTTTCTTCTCTGTTTCTACTCCTCATTTGTATTCCTCCTCCTTCTCTTATAAATTCCTCTTCCTCCTCCTCCTCCTCCTCCTCTTCCTCCTCTTCCTCCTCCTGCTCTTTCCTCCTTCTTCTTCTCCTCCTTCTCCTCCTCCTCCTCCTCCTCCTCCTCCTCCTCCTCCTCCTCCTCTTTTTCTTGGCGACTGCAAGAAAATGTATGCCTCGGTTCGCCAAAATTACTCTCGACTCACCAAAATAAAAGAGTCGCCAAGTTTTTTTTTTTTTTTTTACTCGAGGGAAGTTTGAGTCTCTCTCTCTCTCTCTCTCTCTCTCTCTCTCTCTCTCTCTCTCTCTCTCTCTCTCTCTCTCTCTCTCTCTCTCTCTCTCTCTCTCTCTCTCTCTCTCTCTCTCTCTCTCTCTCTCTCTCTCTCTCTCTCTCGTTTGTTAATTATCTATTTTTATATTATCTATTTATTTAGAGAGAGAGAGAGAGAGAGAGAGAGAACGTGGCCAACAGGTGGGATGACAGTAATTAGCAACAGGTGTGCGGACTGTAGACCCCCCATCTCTCTCTCTCTCTCTCTCTCTCTCTCTCTCTCTCTCTCTCTCTCTCTCTCTCTCTATCTATCTAACTCTCTCTCTCTCTCTCACACACACACACACACACACACACACACACACACACACACACACACACACACACACGGCAGTTCTATTATCTACCATTACTTACATTTTAATTTCAACGCTTCTATCCAGTATCCATTCCATTCACTTATCTCTCCATTCTTTCCTTTTTCTCTTTTCCTTTTCTCTTTAATTCTAAGACTGCCACTGCAAGAAGAAATACGTATACCATTATATTGAAGCATTGAGATAATTTTTGTTGTTGTTTTAGTTGTTAAGCACTCTAATAAACTTGACGTATGGTAGAGAGTTCAAAAACTATTATCCTCCGCTATTTTCTGCTCTACTTGCATGCTATTCTATCGTTATCATCCTTCAAGACGGTAGTTAAGGGGTTGTATATAGATTCAAGCTCCCTCCCCTTCTCCGCAGCTCTCTACTTCGCTTCGTTCTCTCCATTCTCCTTTGCATATTTAACAACTACGTCATCGGTAAGTGTGCTCGTTATAGGCATTCTCCTCACTTACAACCGCCTCCCGTTCAGTCCAATTACTGCGTTAGATCGATTTGCAAAGCCCAGCACGGCAGCGTTGTAACGGAGCCGAGAACACTTCATTTCTTGTTTTTCATAAGTTGCTGTGGTGTTGCTGTTTCGTTCTCGTGTTTTTTTCAATGTTTCTCTTCCTTAATTTGTTGTATATTTAAGTTATCTCTGCTTTAGTGTGTAGTAACTCTTTGTATCTTTTCCTATAGTTTATTGTTTTCTCTTATTTATGTATCTTATATTTTTTGGTATATTTCTTAGTTCCATCTGCTGTAATGTTCTCTGATGCGCTTAATTTTGTCTCGTTTTTATAATGTATCTCTTCTATAATTTGATATACTCATTAGTTCCGTCTCCTGTAGTATAATGTTTTTTTTCTCATGTTTATCTCTTATAAGTTGATGTTTATATAAGCTCTGTCTGCTGTAGTATGGCGTAGCTACTTCTAACCTTCTTCGTGGATCGCGTGCTGTGGTGAGAGGCTGCGGGAAGGGGCTCCACGTATTAATGTTTCGCTGTTAGGTAATGTTGGCAGGTCGGGGCAGTGCGTGGTGGGGCGGGCAGGGGACTGGGTGAGCCGTTCCCTGGAGCAGCTGCCTCGTTATGGTCCAATAGGCCTTCGCTAACGTGTTCCTCCTCCTTTGTTTTCCTCTCCTGCCTTTCATGTTACCCTTCCTCTGACCTCTTTGTCCTCCTTCTTGTCCTGTTGTTCTTGTTCTTGTAATAGTAGTAGCAGTGGTGGTGGTGGTGGTGTTGGGAGGAGTCGGAAACGTTGTAGTGGCTGTTCGCCTTCCTCTTCTTCCTCCTCTTCTTGTCCTCCCCTCCTTCTTCTTCCTCTTCTTGTCTTCTTCTTCCTTCCTCTTCTTGTCCTCCTCCTCCTCCTCCTCCTCCTTCTTCTTCTTCTTCTTCTTCTTCTTCTTCTTCTTCTTCTTCTTCTTCTTCTTCTTCTTCTTCTTCTTCTTCTTCTTTTTCTCCTCCTTCTTTTCCTTTTCTTGTCCTCTTCCTCCTTCTTCTTCCTTTTCTTGCCATCCTTATTCTTATTCATCTTCTTGTCCTCCTCCTCCTCCTCGTCTCCTCCTCCTCTTCTTCCTTCTCTTCCTTCTCTCCGTTCTCCTTTCCATATCCGCCTTCCCGCCCTAGTTCTCGTCTTCTTCCTCCTCCTCCTCCTCCTCCTCCTGCACCTGTTCCATCGACCAAGTGATTATTGATTATATGGAGGAGTTTGCAAGCTGCTCCCATTTCCTTCCCTCCTTGCCCTCCTCTTCCCTATCCCCTTCCCTTCCTTTTACCTCTTCCTTCTTTATCTCTTCTTTCATCTCCTTCTTTCCGTATCCTCTTTTCTATCTCCTCTCTTTTATTTTAGCGTACGTGTTTTTGCCTTTCTTATCTCTATTCCTTTTCCTTACCTCCTTCTTACTTCCTTCTGTCTCTCTTATCTCTTCTTCTGTCAACTCTCTTTTATATTCTCTCTTCTACGTCTTCTCTTTTATATTCCTTATTTCCGTCTTCTACTCTTTATCTCCATCTTTACTTCTCATTTATCGTCGTTTTTCTCATCTCTTCTACATTCTCCGTTCTTTTATTTCGCGTCTTTCTCTCCCATCTTTATTCCATCTTACTTTAGTGTTCTTTTCCTGCACTTCTTGTTTCGTCTACTATTTTATTTTTTTTTTAATTTTCTCTTTTACTTTTTATTATCTGTCTTTCATTCCTTTGTCTCTTTTCTTCCTTCTTTCTGTTGCCTTGTCTCATTGGGTATTCAGTCCTGGATCAGCTGTCTCTCCTCCTCTAATTATCTTTTTTTTCTTTTTTCACATTTTTTCCCTCAACTTACTCTCCCTCCCTCCCTTTCGTCTCATCACTCCTTTCTTTCATTTTCTGCGGCTTTTCCTTTCATTATTTATTCATTTTTCTCGGTAACTGTTTCTTCTTTCCTAATTTTCTCTCTTCGTGTAACTCAATTTTTTTTCTGTTCTTTAATTCTCTTTCTCTCGTGTTTCCTACATTACTTATTCATCCCATTCTTCTTCTCCGCTGGCCTTTTCTCTCTTGCAATTGTCTCGCTTTCTCTCTTTCTCTCCTTCTTCTTCCACGTCTCTTCTCTTTCATCCGACCCTTCTTCTCCTCTCCTTTATCCAACCCTTCGCCTTCAGTTTCTTCTGCATCTTTTCTTTTGTTCTCTCCCTTTGCTTCTTTCTTCCAAGACCTTCCTCTCCTTTCAGATGTATTGTTAGATGTTTTTTGCTCCTGTTCTCTCTCTCTCTCTCTCTCTCTCTCTCTCTCTCTCTCTCTCTCTCTCTCTCTCTCTCTCTCTCTCTCTCTAGTCCTTGTTATTCATTTTTTGAGTTTATCTTTTATTATTTTTGTTCAACTTCCTCGTCTCTTTTTTTTCTTCAAGCTTCGCCTTTTGATACGTTCCCTCTTTTCTTATTGGTTGCATTTCTTCGTCTCTTATTCACATGCAGTGTAATAAGATTTTTCTATTTTACATCCACAAATACTTGCATCTATGTATTTAAAGGTCATATCCTACAGCCATGTTTGTGTTTACTTTTGTTTATATTTTTCTCACCTGTATTACCCTGTTACTTTTTCTTCCTCACCTGTCTCCCTCTATGTCTCCCTCTATTTTACATCCACAAATACTTGCATCTATGTATTTAAAGGTCATATCCTATTGCTATGTGTGTTTTTATTTTTGTTTATATTTTTCTCACCTGTATTACCTTGTTACTTTTTCTTTCTCACCTGTCTTCCTCTATGCTTCCTCTCCACTTCTTTCATAAGTTTTAATGTAACTATTTTTCTTGTGTCCAGATTCCTGCATTAGTCTGGTTAATTTTATTGTTCTAATAATTTTCCCCCTTAAGTCTTTATTTTTTGTTACCCTTTTTGCTTTTCCTTTTTCAACCTTCATTTTTTTTTTAATTTTTCCTGTCAGATGTATTGTAATATTTAATTTCTCCTCTGTAATTTAATTCATTAGGGTTTTATAATTCTTTTTTTAATTTTTCAGTTGCAGCTTTTCCTTCCGCCGTCACTCGTCATCCTTTTATTTCTAAACTTCTCTCGTTTCTGCTCCTTAATAATTGCATCTTTTTTCTTCATAATTTGTGTTTAAAGTTTTATTAAATTATGCAATTCTAATATTTACTTTTTATCTTTGTTTTCAATTCTTATCCTTCACCTTTTCCATCCTTCATCACGTCTTCTTTATGCATTGAAACATTACCCCGTTTCTCGTTTACTTAAATATCTAAAAAGTTTGTCTGAATTTCATATTATTTTGCCAATTCAATATTTGTTTTACATTTTTCATATATGTAGTTTTTTTTTACTTTCTCCAGCCTTCCTCTCCTCTCCCTCTCTTCCTCTCTATACATGAAAATACTCCTCCCTTTCATTTCTGCAATTACTTCAAAGAGGGACTTTAAGAGTTATCACTTTTATCAGTTTTTATTTATTTCACGTTTTTTTTCCGGCAGAGCAAAGACGCTTTAACACACCAAATGTCGCTAATACGTTGTCACGCCTCATGAATATTAACGAGCCTCATCTTTTACCGTTCGAGAGGGATAGAGAGAGAAAAAGGGAGAGGAAGCGGCGACATTTAAATTCGTTATATTAATGATTTTACACTTTCAGTTTTCATCATCTTTAATAGTTTTTTTTTTTGCAGTGGCGATATTGAGAAAAGTAATTGGTCTATCTGTTTGTTAGTCTGTCTGTCTTTCTGTCTGTCTATCTCTCTCCTTCCTTCTCTTCTTCCTATCTTCTCTCATTCGCTTTCCATGTCTTCTTCCACTTCTTCACATCCATCCTCCTTTTCTTGCATCCTTTAGTCCTTCCTGCCCTTTCCCTTCACCTTCATCCTCCCTTCTCATTCATCTTCAGCCCCTTCTGCCCTTCTCCTAACCTCCTTTCTTCTTTCCCTTAATCCTTCACTCCTTCCTGACCTTGTTCTTCACCTCTTCCCTCTCTTCCCTTCTTCCTCTCTCCCTTCACTCTTCCTGCCCTCCTCTTTCCCCTCCTTCCTCCATTTCTCCTTCCTGCTTCCCTCCTCCTCTTCCCCTCCTCCTTCCCTCCTTCGCGCTGGAATGAGGGAAAGAAAATGAAGTGTTTACAGGAGCGTCGAATTTAATTGTTCCGCCCTGTTATTGTGAACTATCGAGCGAGGAAGAGGAGGAGGAAGAGGAAGAGGAAGAGGAAGAGGAGGAGGAGGAGGGTGGATAAACGAGTTTCATATTGTCTCCACCTCTTCATCTACTATTCATGTGCACTTTAATGTACGTTTTTTTTTTTAACATATATCCAACTACTTGCAATAGTGTGGAGGAGGAGGAGGAGGAGGAGGAGGAGGAAGAGGAAGAAGAAGGATATTGGAAAAAGTAGGAGGATGAGGAGGAGGAGAAACTTGAGTATAAGCAGAAACAGAAGCAAATTCAGGAGGAGAATAAGAATAATGAAGAAAATAAAAAAAATGATGGGCAGGAGGAAGAGGAAGAGGAAGAAAAGAAGAAGGGGGAACTAAAGGATAAGCAGAAACAGAAGCATAATCAAGACGAGAATGAGAAGGACGAAGAAGAAGTAGAGAAGGAGCAGGATGAGGAGGAACAGAATGATTAGACCGAAGAAAGAAAACGTATGGGAGGCGATGAAAGACAGGAACTCGATAGGTTATGAGCATCTTCGGGGCTGAGTGATCCTGTCTACTGAACCCTTCCTAAAAATGCCTGAAGATCGGTTTAGCAGCAGAAGGATTAGACCGAAGAAAGAGGAGGTATGGGAGACGATGAAAGACAGGAACTAGATAGGTTATAAACATCATCGGGCCTGAGTGATCCTGAGTATTGAACCCTTCCTAAAAATGCCTGAAGATCGGTTTAGCAGCAGAAGGATTAGACCGAAGACAGAGGAGGTATGGGAGACGATGAAAGACAGGAACTAGATAATTATTGGGTTATAAGCATCTTCGGCCTGAGTGATGCTGTGTACTGAACCGTTCCTAAAACTGCCTAAAGATCGGTTAAGCAGCAGCAGGAGGAGGAGGAGGAGCAGAATGATAGAAGTGTACGGTAGGTAGGTAGGTTGGTGAGTAGATTGGCCGGTATTGAGGTAGAGTATTAGGATTAGAAAGGACGGATGCTTGGTCTTAGTGGTATTGACCGAGGAGAAAAGTTTCGAACTCTCCATCTTGATCGGACGGGAATATCAAGCTTATAACTTTTTTTTTATTTGCGATGGAGGGACGAAATTTGCACTAGTCTTATGTTGTATCATCATCATCATCATCATATGCCATTATCTTCAAGCATTATTATAAAAAAAGTCAATTGTATGATAAAGACCTTTCCCAACGTCCTCCATTTCTTACTTGTTTGATATAACGTAAAAAAAAGACTCATTAGAATCTGACTGATCTCTTTTTCGACCCTTGGAAATTGATGATGTGAGTGGCTGAAGGGTCCAAGAATTTACTGACCTGAGAATACGAAGTCTGCTGTCCGCTCAAGACGTTGAGGAGGAGGAGCGGCTGTAAAGTTTCCCCTCACGGCTTCGTCCTCCTTGACAGAATTAGTTTTGTGGGCCATCCCTGTACAGCGGAGCAATTCAATGTCCTGGTAATGGAAGAACCAATCAAGGGAAGAGGGGGAGGAGGAGCAGGAGGGTGGGGGAGTGGGTGTAGGAGGAGAGGAGATGAGAGAAGAGGGAGAGGAGAAGGAAGAGACAGGGGAAGAGGAAAGAAAAGGAGAAAAAGAAAACGTAAAAGAAGAGGAGGAGGAGAAGGAGGAGGAGGAGAATGAGAAGGAGGAAGAGAAACAGAAAGGAAGAGGAAAGAAAATACGAAAAAGTGAAAGGAGAGGAGAAGGAGGAGGAGGAGGAGGAGGAGGAGGAAGAAGAAGAGGAGGAAGAGGAGGAGGAAGGGGAGAAGGTATATATAGGCTTGTCAACTGTAAACTAATAACACCGTACAATTGCCCGACTTAACAAGGAAGAAGAAGAAGAAGAACAAGAAGAAGAAGAAGAAGAAGAAGAAGGGGAAAAGGGAAAAAGTGAAGAAAACAGGAGAAATACAAGAAAAGAGAAAAGGGGCAGATACTATTTTTGTCCAGGTAACGTTTCTCCTCACCTCTCCCTCATACCGCAACATCCTCCGCGCCCCTCGATATCAATGGACACTGATGAAGCGACGTCCCCCAAGAAATATAAGCGCATTAATCCATAAGAAAGAAGATCAGTTGTGTTGAAAGCGTTGCATCTTGTATCATGGAGGAAAACGTTAGTGTATGAAGTTGAGTGTGTGTATCAGTCTGTCTATATATCTATCAATCTATTATTATGTTTATCCACCTATATTTTTCTACCTGTTTGTCTTAATACTACACAATACTTTACATGCTTTTATCTCTGTTTATATAGCTCTGTCTGTATGTATATAAGTATTGTGTTGATAGGTAACGAAAAATAAGGGTTACAAAAAACGAAGGATAGACTTAAGTACTGAATAATGCTTGTGGAATGTATAGGATAGACCAAAAGGAAGAAATGAGGCGGTGGGTCGACAGTATGAATATGGAATGGAGAAAGGGAAGAGGAAGAATGAGTAGAATGTATGTATAAAGGAAAGATTGAGTGTGTGTGTGTGTGTGTGTGTGTGTGTGTGTGTGTGTGTGTGTGTGTGTGTGTGTGTGTGCAATCTCATTATCTCTCTCTCCTTATTCTTTCTCCTTTCCTTCCCTCTCGTTCTCCTTCCTTAAACCCTTCTTTCCTCCTTCTCTTGTCCTCCTTTCTTCTTCCTCCTATTCCTTCTCCTTATCCGTCTCTTCTTTTCTCAAGCCTTCCTTACCTTCCCAGCACTCATACTTTTCCTCCTCCTCCATCTTCTCCTCCCTTCTTCGTTTCCTCACTTTTCCATCCTTTTTTCCATCCTTTTTTTTTTTACATTCTTTTCCAGGCTTTTTTTCCATCCTTTTCAACCCATCCTTCTTTCCATCCCTTCTCGGTCCCTCCCTCCTTCCCTCCCTACCCACCGACCTACTTACTTACCTCCTTTCCTCCCTTCTCCATCAGTCACTCCTCCGACTTCTCGCTTTAATTCGAGATGTCAGAATAGTGAGCAAGTGATCAGGAGAGAGAAAGGAAGGGAGAGGAAGACTGATTTAGGAGACGGAAGAAGGAGAAGGGAAGGAAAGAGAGAGAGAGGCAGAGTAAGTGAGACGGAGATAGAAGGAAGGGAGAGAAAGACAGATTTAGGAGACGGAAGAAGGAGAAGGGAAGGAAAGAGAGAGGGAGGGAGATAGAAGGAAGGGAGAGGAAGACAGATTTAGGAGACGGAAGAAGGAGAAGGGAAGGAAAGGGAGAGAGAAGCAGAGTGAGAGGGAGATAGCAGGTATTGGGACACAGAGGAAGAGGAGGAGAGAAGGAGGAAAAATAAATGGAGGAAAATAATGCGGAGATATTAAAAAGGAGCAAAGAAGGAGAGAATGTAGGTAAAAAAAAAGGGTTTGAGAGAGAGAGAGAGAGAGAAAGCAATTAGATAAAAAAAAAGAAAATGGTATAGAAGGAAGGAAAGAAAATCGAAAGGAGAGAGAGAAGAGAAGGAGGGGAGTAGAAAGAATTGGAGGAATTTATAGAACGGAGGAAAAAATAGAGAAAATTGAGAGAAAAGATTAAAAAGAGAGAGATAAAATGGAGGAGGGTGAGGAATGGAGAGAAAAAAAGGAGAGGTATTAAGAAAAGAGAGAGTGATATGAGAGGAACGAAGGAAAAAATGGAGAGATGAGATAGAGAAGGAAAAGGAGGAAGAGGGAGAGGAGGAAAAGTAAAGAAATGCATAGAAAGGAAAGAAAAGGAAAAACTGAGATAAAAAGTAATAAAAAAAGCAAAAAAGAGAGAAAGGTAGTCAGAAAAGAAAGAGAGAGAGAGAGAGAGAGAGAGAGAGAGAGAGAGAGAGAGAGAGAGAGAGAGAGAGTGGAAGATTGACATGGTAATTTACTGCAGATGACAGCTATGGGGGAGGAAAGAGAAGAGAGGAGGAAGAGGAGGAGGAGGAGGAGGAGGAGGAGGAGGAGGAGGAGGAGGAGGAGGAGGAGGAGGAGGAGGAGGAGATGAGGGATTCTGATATGAAAGGTGAGATATATATATATAAATTGATTACCTGAGAGAGAGAGAGAGAGAGAGAGAGAGAGAGAGAGGTTGTTTTCTCTCTCTCTCTCTCTCTCTCTCCTCTCTCTCTCTCTCTCTCTCTCTCTCTCTCTCTCTCTCTCTCTCTCTCTCTCTCTCTCTCTCTCTCTCTCTCTCTCTTAAAGTCAGTCAGAACTTCATTTGTCCAGCATTTAGTTAGATATATTTGGTTAGCGAAGGAAAAAAACTGTCGCTGCATTAGGTCTATTAGCGCCCACGTGCCCTTCCCGCCAATGACTCTGGTCTGATGGGCGTGAATGGCGCGAGACTCACAGACTGGCCGGCATTCCTTCAGGGCCGCGGTGATCAAAGAGACTAGAGGCGCGTTTCTCCCGGCCAGCGACTCTTTTAGCGAAATGTGTGATATTATTCTATAGTTCAGTTTTGTATGTATCTGTATGCTTGTATGTTTCCGTCTATTTGCACCTTATTTTGCTAATTTGTTTACCTTCTCTATCTATTTCTGCCTGTCTCTCTATACCTGTCTGTCTGTCTGTCTGTCTCTACCTCGCTTTTCAAAGTTTCTCTTCCTCTCTCTGTCTGTCTGTTTATCTTATTCGTTTCCTATGTGACTGTCTAACTGTTTTTTGTTTTCTTGTATGTCTTTGTTCTCTCTCTCTCTCTCTCTCTCTCTCTCTCTCTCTCTCTCTCTCTCTCTCTCTCTCTCTCTCTCTCTCTCTCTCTCTCTCTCTCTCTCTCTCTCTCTCTCTCACTCCTGTTTGAAGTATCATTAACGTAAGTGGTGTATCTGGTCTGCTAAACTAAAATGATGATGATGATGCTGCTGATGATGATGATAATGTGTCTGCTTCTCTAACATAGTCTTAATGATCTCTAATATCGCCCTGAGAGAGAGAGAGAGAGAGAGAGAGAGTGGATACAAAAAATTGGAATATTACAAAGAGACAGGCAATCAGACCAAAAGACATGTCAATTTCATGCTTATAGTATTCCTTCACTTATCGACTCTTACAATATATAAAAAAATTACTGGTATCGTATTTTCCTTATCACAATACAAGAATCGAGTATAAACGTCCATCAGTGGGTCTCTATTTGTACTTATTTATCTACTTTTCCCTTATGCTGTTTCCTTTACTGTGACAAAAAGTATCTTCATAAAAAAAAAACCTGTCCAGATGATGCAAGGTTTTAGTCATACATAATTACGTGTGTTCATGTATATTTTTTTATTCATCCTCTCTGTCTTCATGCATACGTATCAGGCTGGATGTTTTTTTACTTTTAGATTTCAATACTTTCTTATTTTCCGCCTGAGGGTCTCGCCGCTTGAATGTATTTAATAGAGTCTCGTTTGTCTGCCCGTCAGGAATTTTCCACGGAGCTTGCTGTTTTCAAAGGGTGGGGGGAGAGAGAGAGAGAGAGAGAGAGAGGTCAGACAGAAATTATAATGATTGTTTCTCCTCCTCCTCTTCCTCTTTCTCCACCTCCTCCTTATACTACTACTACTACTACTGCCACCACACACGCCATAGAGAGTAGGAAGGGAAGGGAGAGGTGACCTGCCAATTAGCATGCCCAGGGGAGCGTGGGAATCTAATATTATTCAGCTGCTGTACCGAAGGAAGGAATAGGGGAGGAAAAGACCGGAGGAGGGATGTATAGATGGATGCCGTAGAAGGTGAGAGATAGGGAGATAGTTGGTTACAAGATTTTTAAATGGATACAAGTTGAAGAAATTGATAGAACATACCAAAGAAGACTCTTGGGTGATTTAGAGGTTTGTAGATGATGATAGATTTAGTGATAGATAGGGAGATAGTTGGTTACAAGATTTTGAAATGGATACAAGTTGAAGAAATTGATAGAACATACCAAAGAAGACTGTTGGGTGATTTAGAGGTTTGTAGATGATGATAGATTTAGTGATAGAAAGGGAGATAGTTGGTTACTAGATGGTGAAGTGGATACAAGTTGAAGAAATGGATAGAAAATAACAAAGACAGTTGGGTAATTTAGGTGTTTGTAGATGATGATAGATTTAGTGATAGAAAGGGAGATAGTTGGTTACAAGATGGTGAAGTGGATACAAGTTGAAGAAATTGATAGAACATACCAAAGAAGACTCTTGGGTGATTTAGAGGTTTGTAGATGATGATAGATTTAGTGATAGATAGGGAGATAGTTGGTTACAAGATGCTGAAATGGATACAAGTTGAAGAAATTGATAGAACATACCAAAGAAGACTCTTGGGTGATTTAGAGGTTTGTAGATGATGATAGATTTAGTGATAGAAAGGGAGATAGTTGGTTACAAGATGCTGAAATGGATACAAATTGAAGAAATTGATAGAACATAACAAAGAAGACTGTTGGCTGATTTAGAGGTTCGTAGATGATAAATTAGTGGATAGATGGATAGATAAATGGATAAAAGGTGAATACATGGATAAAAATGAACAAAATGGATACAAGATGACGAAATGGATACAAAATACGATTAAAAATGATGGCTAGATGTATAAGTGGATGGATGATGATAGAGGAGTTTATAGACAGATAGATAAATTAATAGATAGACTAGAATAATTGAACTAAATGACTAAAATGATATAGGTATTTAGGAGCTTACCGTAAAGATAGATATAGATGGATAGATTGATAGACAGACAGACAGACATCATAATAGTGGTGATTTCTCTTTTTGGCCACTATTTAGGAGCAGTAAGTAGCGGGCTTTTTTTTCATATTGTTTTCTTTCTTTTTTACACCGTTGGACTGTTTCCTCTGCTGTAAAAAAAAAAAAAGATAGATTAAAAGATAGACAGAAAGAGCTGATAAACACATAGAGACAGACAGGCAAACAGACACATAGACAGATAGGAGGGAATACCGATGGTCGAAGAAGAAAAGATCAATTTATAAAACCCCAGGGATAAAGATTAAGCGCAGCTGCCTCACCTGAGCGTTATGTGGACAGGTGAAATCCATCAGGTGGGCAGCGCGGGGCAGGTGTAAAGAGCTTCGCCGCTTCGGGATTTGCATGCAACAGGAAACCCTAAAAGGCGCCTGATTATAATTTTTGGCGAAGATAAAAGAGATTGGAAACGGTTTTGGGAGGCGAGTTTGGTTCATTGTCTGTCTGTCTTTCTTTCTGTGTTTTGTTAGTCTGTCTGTGTCTCTCTATCTGTCTGTATCCATCTGTCTAGTTCTGTTTGTCTTATTTTACTTTAGTTTTCTCTATCACTTCTCCTCCGTCTATCTATCTACCTTTATCTATCTATCTATCTCTCTCTCTCTCTCTCTCTCTCTCTCTCTCTCTCTCTCTCTCTCTCTCTCTTTTAATTCTCTAATCACAGTCTGGCATTTTCACACACCATCCACTCCATTGCCTTTCCAACTGGCTGCCTTTCTCTCCCTCTCCCCCTCTCTCTCCCTCTCTCTCTCCCTCCCTCCCTCTTTCACTCCCTCAATCTCTTTCCTCCTACTCTCCCTTCTTTATTCCATCTCTCCCTTCTTTCTATTCCTCATTCTTTCCCTCTCCTTCCCCCCTCTCTCTCTTCCTCGCTATTTTCCTTCCCTCTTTCTCTTCCCTTCTTTCTTTTTTCTTTTCTATTTCCACTTTCTATTATTTTTCTTTCCCTCCTTCCTTCCTGTCCTTCTGCTTCTATCTATCTCTCCGTTCCTCCTTTCCTTCTTCTCCTGCCTCCTACTATTCTTTCCTTTTCCTTCTCTTTACTTTCTATCCCCCCTTCTTTTCTTTCTCATTCCCTGTCCGTCTACCTTCCCTCCCCTCGTTAACTCTTTCCTTTTCTCTCTTTCTTCTTCGCTCAATCTCTTTTCTCCTACTCTCGTCTCTTTTTTCTCTCTACCTCTCCTTTCAATTTCTTCTCCTTTTCTTCTTCATTCATTATTTTTCTCTCCTCCTTCGCTCAATCTCCTTCCTCTTACTCTCCTTTTTCTCTTCTCTCTACCTCTTCTTTCAATTTCTTCTCCTTTTCTTCTTCATTCATTCTTTTTCTCTCTTCCTCCTTCGCTCAATCTCCTTACTCTCCTTTTTCTCTTCTCTGTACCTCTTCTTTCAATTTCTTTTCCTTTGCTTCTCGTCCTCTTTACTACCGCTTGCACTTTACTAATTCACGAGTCCTCCTCCTCCTCCTCTTCCTCTTCTTTCTCTTCCTCTTGATCTTGTTTCTTTCTTCCGCCGCGGAGCAAAAACAAACAGTCCCGTCGCCTCGTATCCTCCGCAGCTCTTTTTCTTTCTGAGGACTAAGGTTTGGCTCCTGTCTTCCTTTCCCTTCTCCCTGATTTTTTTAGCCCGTCAATTCGATTTCCCGAGTGACGGCTCCATTGTGCTGGCTTTTGCAATTAGAGGACTGCCCTTTTTTTTTTATCTACCTACCTGCGTATCTATCTACCTACCTGCCTACCTGTTTCTCTGTCTCTGTCTGTTTCTGTCTTTGTTTCTCTCTCTGTTTATGTGTCCTTCTCTCTCTCTCTCTCTCTCTCTCTCTCTCTCTCTCTCTCTCTCTCTCTTATTTTGTTTCTTGTTTTGTTTGTTTGTTTATTTATTTGTTTGTGTGTTTCTATTTTCTTTCTTTCTTTCCTTCTTTTTTTCATTTTTTTTCTTTCGTTCATTTATTTATTCAGTCATTCATTCTTTCTTTCCTTTTTTCTCTCTTTCTTTTTTTTTCTTTCTACTTTCTTTCTTTCTCTTTCTCTGCATTTTAAGCATTTTCTCATTTTTTTCTTAATTTCTCTTCAATGTGATTTTTTTTCTACTTTTTAATTTTCTCTTCCCTAAATTTCTCTCCTCTTTTCCTTTCTCCTTCTCACTCTTCTTCCAGTCACAGTTTCTTCTTTATCTCTTATCCTCCTTTGCATTCCATATCCTCTTCCTCCTCCTCCTCCTCCTCGTCCTCGTCCTCTTCCTTCTCCTCTTCCCCCCCTCCTCCTCCTCCTCCTCCTCCTCCAGTCCCAATTTCTCCCTCGGTAGTTTTTCCTTCGTTTTATGTGTGTTCCTTTCTGTCACCTTTTTGCTGTTCCCTTTTTCCCGGTCGTGGTCATCATCTCGTCGACTTTCCTCCTTTGTGTGAGTCGTGTGTGTTTTATCTCTCTCTCACTCTGTCTCTCTTTCTTTCTGTCGGTCTCTCCTTTTTTCCATTTTTCTTTACTCATGTGATTTCAAACCTCGCTCCCCTCATCCCTCTTTTTCCAGCTCTTTCTTTGATACTTCTCCATTTTTTTTTACTATCGAAGTTTACTTTTTTGTATTTCTTCATTCTTCATTTTTGAGTCTTGTCCATAATTTGCATCCGTATTTTCCCATTTTTTTACATCGACATTTCTCCTTTTTTTGTTTTGTTTACCAGTGAAGTTTGTGTTTATCTCTCATTTCATTCATTTCTCCATTATTTGCATTTCTTTGACGCTCGTTTCTTGCCATTGGTGTCACTCCTATGCTTATTATGTTTTCCTTTTCATATTTTTCTCTCGTTAACTTTCCCTTGTTACTCATTGCTATTGCGTATTCTTCTCAGATCAGATCAGATGTAGTCCCGGGATATCCCTTTGCAACGGCTCCGGGATTTTCTTTTCACTCAATATCAATGTTCTCGTGATTTAACTCTTATTTTTTTTAATATTCTGTTGACATCTAGTTTTTTCTCTAACTCTTACTTAACTTTTTCTCCCTTCCCTTCTTTTCGTAGCTTTGTGTTCTCTTTGGTTAATAGTTTTTCTCTTCCCCTTTCTACCATTCCGTTTTCTTATGTCCCCTTAGCTAGTCTTTCTTCCCTTCCCTTTACCGTTCCTCTTTTTAGTCCTATTAGGTACGTCGTTATTTTCTTTCTCTATTCTCTCGTTTCTTCACCCTTTGTTCCCCTCGTTATTCCCTTCCATCTCCCATTTCCTCATTCAACTTTTTCTATCTTCTTGGTTCGTTTACAATCCCTCCTCCTCTCCTTTTCCTTCCCTCCCTTCGGTTCCCTCATTGAATATCGTGCCTTTCCACCCTCCCTTTTTCTTTTTTCCCATTTTTTTATATTCGTGGGTTAGTGTTTCTCCCCTCCCTTTGCATTTTTTCCCCTTTCGTTGTCTCTTTTGTTCGTTAGTCCTCTTTGTCCTTCCTTCATTTCTTCTTCCTTTCTTCCTTTTCCCCGTTAGTCTGCATTTCTTTGCCTCTCTTTCCTCTTCATGTTATCCCTTGGTTAGTCTTTTCCCTTTCCCATCTGCTCCCTCTCTTTCCTCCCCCTCGTCAACATGTACCCCATTTTCCCATTCCCCTTTCTCTCTCTCACTTGGGTATTCTGCATTATCCTTTCCCTCATTCCCTCCTCTTGTCATCCCTTTGAGGTGGTTCGCTCCCTGGTGATGTATTGGAGTGTGTGAGATGAGGTGATGGGAGGGGATTGGGGGAGGGTAATTAATGAAGGGGAGGCTGTGTGTGGTAGGGTGAGGTATGTGTGTGTGTGTGTGTGTGTGTGTGTGTGTGTGTGTGTGTGTGTGTGTGTGTGTGTGTGTGTGTGTTGACAGTTTGTAACAGCTTATTTCGTGTCCTCTTTGTGCTCTGATTTTTCTTCTCTTTGTTTTCCTTTTCTTCATCTTTTTAATTTTCTTTGTTGGTACTTTAATATTTTTTTACTCGTCACTTTCGTATTTGTCTTCATTGCTTTTTCCTTTTTTTCCTTTTTCTTCCCCCTCCTCCTCCTCCTCCTCCTCCTCCTCCTCCTCCTCGTCGAAGTTTGCCTTAATTAGCTTTAGTGGCGCCTTGCTTCATCGGCTTCATCACAATTTATCTTCCTCTTCCTCTCTTCTTCCCCCAACTTCCCCTTCATCTTTTGTCCCGCCTTCTCTCACTCACTATCACCTTTTTTTTCTTTCACTGGTTAAAGAAAGAAAGGGGGGAGAGGGGGAGAGATAGAGAGTTGAGGGAGGGAGAGTACGAGTTGAGGGATAGCTAGGAAAGTAATGTGCTGGGAGAAGGGAGGTAAAGGGAGGGAAGAGGTGAGAGGGAGTGGAGAGAAGAAGGTTTAAAGGGAGAGGGGAGACTATGGGTGAGAGGAAGAGAAGAGAGAAGGGGTGCCGAACGAAGGAAGGAGTGAGTGTCGATGGGAGAAGGGAGATAAATGGTTGAGAAAGGGGAAGGGAAAAAAAAAAGACGAAGGGTTTGAGAAAGAGAAGAGAGAAGGATTGAAGAGGAGGAAGTTGAGGGAAGATGATGAGTAAGGTTAAAGGGTGAGGAGAAGAGGAAAGAGGACGTGAAGGTGGAAGGGGAAGATGGAGTGGGGATGAGGATAGGAGAGGAGTCTAGGGTGCTAGTGGTGATGGAGGAAGAGGAAGGGAGAGCGGTGGAAGAGGGAGTGTTGGTGAGGACCACTCTCGAGCAGGTAGGTATGGAGGTGGATGAGGTAGGAAGGGAGGTGGATGGGGTGGTAAGGGTGGAAGGAATAGGGAAGGTAGAGGCGGGTTCAGGGAGATGAAGGATAGGGGAAAATAAAGGGAAAGATGAGGAGAGGAGACGTGAAGAAGGAGCGAAGGGAAGAGAAAAGAGAAAGGGGGTTTGAATGAGAGAGAATTGAAGGACTAAAGAAGAGAAAGTTGAGGGAAAAGGTTGAGGAGTTGAGGGAAAAGGAAAAAAAGTGAAGTGAAGACGAACCAAATCCAAAACCAAAACCAAATCCATCTATTTTTATTTTTAGGAAACGTCTCTTAAAAATTAATTCCCTTTTTCTCCATCAGCACGTTTGTCTCATTTTACTCCTGATTCTTGCAATATATTTTTAGCGCCATGCGAGAAACAAAGTGAAAGGTGTTTAATTGCTTCGTGAGAGGAGGAGGAGGAGGAAGAGCAAGAGGAGGAGGAGCAACTAGCTTTGATTCATGTCCACGAAAATGAGACAGGACCAGGCGCAGAATGAAACATATTAATTCTTTCGTTCCTTCTCATTATTTTCTTTCTCTTTCTTTCTATATATTTTTTTCTTTCTCTTAACTTGGTAATATACATGAATAATCAAAGATCAAACATTGAACACACGTGAATGATACGAGTTCAAGCAAGCGGTAAACCACGACCAAATGAAAGCAATAGATGAAGGGAAACAGAACATGACAACGGATGAATTAGAAGAAACAGAGAGGAGGAAGATAAACATAATACCTGAAATAAAGCTTAATATACCAAAGAACAAAAAATGGAAGAAACAGTTTAAAGTGATGGAGAAAATTGGAATAGATGGATAGATGGATATGGTTTTGGTTTTGTTTGGCTCGTTTTGTCTTGGTAGATATTTTCATGACAGCTGATAATGAATTTTCCTAGTCTATTCATGCTACAAATATCTACCCGGCTGTTTCATCTGAGGGCAGTTTATGTATTCAAATATATTCATGACAGACACGAAAAAAGAGACACTTACATTTTTTCCATTAACTGTAAAAAAAAAAGGGTAGTATTCTGTTGGTTAAAAAGTGAATATTATTTTTACATTTTTTTTCCGTGTTGCGTAATGGCGGGTTTCAGCGTCCGTGGGTCCTGCGTGCTGGCCGGCGCGGGGAACATCGATACGTATTTTTATCACCACGCTCCTTTTTTCAGGGCACCTCATTTCGCGTCTAGTAATTACCGGCTGAATACAGGTAACACTAACGAGACGCGCCATGCAAGGGTACAGGTGTTGTTTGGCTACTCACTTATTCAGGAAGGTAGTTAGTCAGGCAGTCTCGCTTCGTTAGTCACTCTTGAAGTCGCTCAGTCATTTAGTTAGTCTCGCTTCGTTCGTCAGTCATTGCCTCACAGTTAATCTGTTGTATTTAATGGCAGTCAGACAGCCAGTCAATCGGTCACACATCCAAGTTGTCAATCAATCAGTTAGTCAGTCAGTCAGTCAGTCAGTCAGTCAGTTAGTCAGTTAGTCAGTCAGTTAGTCAGTCAGTCAGTCAGTCAATCAGTCAGTCAGTCAGTCAGTCACACTCTCTCTCTCTCTCTCTCTCTCTCTCTCTCTCTCTCTCTCTCTCTCTCTCTCTCTCTCTCTCTCTCTCTCTCTCTCTCTCTCTCTCTCTCTCTCTCTCTCTCTCTCTCTCTCTCTCTCTCTCTCTGGGAGGCTCAAAATTACACTTTTTAGGTATAACTATTTGAAGAGCCTGTGTACGGGATAAAATTAATCGTCGACTGTTGCAAATACAAAGAAACATATAAATACAAACTACAAAAATGAAAAAAAAACCATGTTAAAAGAATTTGTAGTAGAGTCAGTTTGTCACTTTACGTTTATACCACTAGTGCACTCAGGCATCCCTCACGCCACCTGTAGGCAGCCGGCTTCACCTGCTGCGTGTTCATGCTCTCCACTTGAGGAGCGGCTGCCGTGAACATGTTACATACAGACACACACACACACTCACACACACCCACACACACACACACACACACACACACACACACACACACACACACACACACACACACACACACACACACACACACACACACGGAGTTATTGAATTAGTTTGAGGTAATCAGCATGCCATCACGCTCAGGTCTTCCCGTGGGGTGTTCTGCAAGGCCTCGCTTCAGATCCATAAATATTCATCCTCTATAGTCCACATTAATGATACGGCGCCGCAAAACTAAGATTCACATAAATATTTTTGCAGATAACCCTGTAATTAGTCATTTACTAGGCCCATCCATAGATAGTTCATATCAGCAAGTGGAGGAGTATCTTCATCATTTAGTTATATGTAGACCGACCCTGCAAATAACCTGGAAATATCAATAACTACTGATTTTCTCTGTTGGGGTGAGAAAAATTCAACCTCCATTATTTCGGACAGGTAAAGGTATGACTTCGGGCATATGCTGAGCTGCGCGTTGTGTCGGCGCTCATTATCGTTTATTTTGCACATGAAAGCATTTGGTGGGTGAGAACTCGCTGCCCCGTAACAGAGTGGCGGTGATTCTTCAGCCACTCATTTTTTGATTAACCCGAAACCCAGGAAGTACAGCTACGGTGAAAAGTTTACATTTTGGACTTTGTTGAATGGTTAATTGTCTGATATATTCGTATTATACAAGAAATAGTAATATATTTTGATAGATATATAGGCAAATTTAAATAGATAGATGAATAGATACATACGTCAACAGAAACAGACGGACAGACAGACAGACAGACACAAACCAACCCCTTGTGCCTTCCACCGGTCTTGTCGTCACACGGGATTGGATTTGAAGAACCCTCGTCGGTAGCTGGAAGTGTTACCTCAAGGAACGTCCAATCAGGAGCAAGTAGCGGGCCAAGACGCGCCGTGATTGGCTGTCGGTGAAGTGCGGCTGGCGGGGACAGGCGAGGAAGCACGTTAATTAAGCTCCTTGCACAAGTTAATTCATTTTATTCTGGCTGAATGTGAGATTAGTGATGCTGGAGCTGAGGGGAGGGGGGGAGCTGGAAGGGGAGGTTATTGAGGAGAGGGGGATGAGGAGGAGGAACCGGAAGGGAAATGAGGGAAGAGACGGGAAGGATAAAGGAGAGGGAAGGAGAGGAAGTGAGGTGAAAGGAGAGAAGAGATATAGGATGAAAGATGGATACAGAAGGGAAGGGAAGGGAGAGAGGTAAGGGATCGAAGGAAGAAGATAAGCGAGAGAAAAATGGAAAGAAGATTAAAGAGGAAGTAAAAGGAGGAGGAGAGAGGAGCAAAAGGGAAGGGAGAAAGGAAGGAGGGAACAGGTATAGGAAGTAGGAGGGGAAAGGAGGGAAAAGGAAAGAGGAAAAGGAACAAAGGAAGAAAGGGAATAGGGGAGAATGGTAAGGAAAGGAGAAAATCAGGAAGAGCAAAATAAAGAGGAGGAGAGAGAGAGAGAGAGAGAGAGAGAGAGAGAGAGAGAGAGAGAGAGAGAATTCGGAAACTTCAATAACAACTTTCTCTACTTCTTCCCCTCCTAATCCCCCTTCTCCCCTCCCTTCCCCTTTCTTAACACCTTACTCTCTTCCTCCCATTCCTCCCCTTTCTCTTCTTTCCCTCCAACCCTTTCATATCGTCCTAATTGGCCTCGACAACTCTTAACTAAGGCTCTATTTTTTTCTTCGTCTTATTGTTCGTTATTTTTTCAGCAGTTATTTTTGTCCTTGCTGTTGTCGTTCCTGTCGTTCGGGTCCTTTTGTCGGACTCTCTTTTATCCCGAGACTCATTTTTCCTCGTTACAGGCGTTGTTGTCGTTGTTTTTATTGTTGTGGTTGTGGTTTTTATTTTCTGTTTCTACTACTACTACTACTACTACTTCTACTACCCCCTTTCTCTCTCTCTCTCTCTCTCTCTCTCTCTCTCTCTCTCTCTCTCTCTCTCTCTCTCTCTCTCTCTCTCTCTCTCTCTCTCTCTCTCTCTCTCTCTCTCTCTCTCTCTCTCTCTCTCTCTCTATTTCCCTCCTTTCCTTCAATGTTCACCAGCAGAAAATGAAGATCCTGACTTCTCTCTATAACCTCTTCCTCTCCTCTTACTCCATCTCGGCTTCTTTTCCTTTTTCTTATTCTAGTTCTTGTTATGTTTCTTCATGTTTTTTTCTTGTTCTTGTTCTTGTTGCTCCTCTCCATATTTCTCTTGTTCTTTTCCGCTGTATAATTTTCGTTTTTGTTCTTCTTATTACTATGATAATTGATCCTCTTTGTGTGTGTGTGTGTGTGTGTGTGTGTCTCTCTCTCTCTCTCTCTCTCTCTCTCTCTCTCTCTCTCTCTCTCTCTCTCTCTCTCTCTCTCTCTCTCTCTCTCTCTCTCTCTCTCTCTCTCTCTCTCTCTCTCTCTCTCTCTCTCTCATGCTTCGCGGCTTTCTATCGTCTTCAGCATTTCGTCCATTTAAATTTTTCTCATTACTCTTCATTCCTTTGTACTGTGGCGGACCTGATGGCGGCTGATACGCGGTTGGATTAGGAGGAGGAGGAGGAGGAGGAGGAGGAGGAGGAGGAGGAGGAGGAGGAGGAGGAGGAGGAGGAGGAGAAGGAGGAGGAGGAGGAGGAGGAGGAGAGAGAGAGAGAGAGAGAGAGAGAGAGAGAGAGAGAGAGAGAGAGAGAGAGAGATTCCATTAAACTTTCTTCACGTGTCAAGATAAATTAGAAAAAGATGAATTTCCTTCTTGCCTCTATTTCCGTTTCCTTACCTCAAAACACTCTCTCTCTCTCTCTCTCTCTCTCTCTCTCTCTTATCCCATTTCTCTTCAGTATCTTGTCTATCTAACAATCATTCTTCAACCCAAACATTCGCCCCATGGTAGCTAATACTTGTGTAAAAACTCTACGGTCATCGCTTTCCACATTTCGATTACTTGAGACTCCAGACCCACTACACCGATTCATGTATATGTGATTCATTGGTATTATTTGTTTTGGTTATGATATAGCTTCTTTATTTAGTTATTGAGGTAGGAAAACAGTTAGATAGACAAATATATCCCTGGTCTCTTCTATGTCGGAATGGCTTTATTTGGGTATATCACATCATTCTTTATATAGTTTCTTAGGATGGATAGTTAGACAGGCAACTAGCTACGGAATTTTTACCTGATTTTTTGCATGTTTTTTATGTGGTCATTTGGGTGTTTGTTGTCGGTACGAGAAAGTAGGAATTTCGCTCACGATACCCAAGGGAGGAGTGGCGCAGAGTAGATAGGAGCAGCCATATGCCTTCCTCCACGTCTTGGGGCGCTTTGTAGCAACTTATGACAAACAACCAACCTGCTACTTCCACGCGAGCGACCACCATTATGAGATAACTTCTGCTACATTTCCTCTTTAATCTTTCCTTTCCATCTCCTCCTTTTTCTCCTCCTCCTCCTCCTCCTTCCTCTGTACCTCTAGTCTTCCTCCTCCTCTTCCTTTCCCTTCATTTGTTTTATGCGCCCTCCTACTTCTTAATCTCGTTTTTTGCCTCCTCCTCCCTCCTACTTTTATCCACCTCCTCCTCCTCCTCCTCCTCATCTGCCAACTCTTCAAACTCCTCTTCATTCACTAATCCCCAAGTTCTGTGACCTTTTATCTTTCTCTGTAGCAGTGTTGTGAGGAGAAAAAGAAGGAAAAAAGAAAGTAGGAGGGGACGAAGGAAGGGAGGAAGGAGGTAGAGAGGGATGGAGGGTGCGAGGGATGGATGAATGGAGGAAGGGAGGAGGGAGAGAAGGAGGGATGAAGCCAAAGTAATAGATATGAATGACTGAAGGAAATAATCATATGAAAAGAATGAATGATGGGAGGGAAGTAAATAAGAATGAATGAATGGATGTATTAATAAAAGGGGGAGATAACAGAGTATAAAAGGAATAGAAGAGGTGAGTAGCAACGAATGAATGAAGAGAGGAAGAAGGAAAAATAAGCATGAATGAATGAAAGCAAGAAATGAATTGTGAAAGAATGGAAAGGAAAATAAAAAATAACAAGGTAGAAACTAAGAAACTAAGGAAAGAGAAGAGATAATTAAAGAAGGAAAAGGGAGGAAACTAGGATGAATGAGGAAAATTTCAAGAGGGTGAAACGAGGGAGGGAAGGGAGGGTAAGGAAGCCTGACGGAGACGGAGGCTGATTATCTGAAAGCGAAAGAGGAGGAGGAGGAAGGAAGTGGGAGGGACGGAGGAAAGGAGGAAGGATGGAAGGAATGAGGAAGAGACGCAACGAAGCAAGATAAAAGGGAGGAATGAGAGAAAGAAGGAATGTAGGAAGGAAGGAATCATGGAAGGAAGGAAGGAGAGAGAGAGAGAGAGAGACCCCGCCCACACACACACACACACACACACACACACACACACACACAGAGGTCGGTGGGGCTAATTTCAATGAGTGTCTGTAAGGAGGCTTTCAGGAGGAAACTTGGAGGAAGAGGAGGAGGAGAAGGAGATAAGAGGTAATGAAGGAAGAAAGGAGAGCCGGAGTAAAGAGAGAAGAAGAGAAGAAGAGGAGAGAGAGAGAGAGAGAGAGAGAGAGAGAGAGAGAGGAAGGAGGTTTAACTTTTTTTGTCATCTTCTTTGTCAGGGTCACAAAAAGTTTCATCTCGTATAGCTTCTTTTCCCCTCACTAAGCCGCAGGCCTCCCATCCTCTCCCCTTCCCTTCCCTTCCCTTCCCTTCCCTTCCCTTCCCTTCCCTTGCCTTCCCTTCCCTTCCCTTCCCTTCCCTTCCCTTCCCTTCCCTTCCCTTCCCTTCCCTTCCCTTCCCTTCCCTTCCCTTCCCTTCCATTCCTTTCCCTTCCCTTCCCTTAATTTTCCCTTTCCTTCTCTTCCCTTCCGTTCCATTCCTTTCCCTTCCCTTCCCTTAATTTTCCCTTTCCTTCCCTTCCCTTCCCTTCCCTTCCCTTCCCTTCCCTTCCATTCCATTCCTTTCCCTTCCCTTCCCTTAATTTTCCCTTTCCTTCTCTTCCCTTCCCTTCTTTTTCCTTCTCATCGCCCATAAATCTCCCTCTCTATTTATGTATGCCTACACACTATATCTACTTATCAACCTGCTGTTGGTGCGGGTTGATGTTGTTGTTGTTGTTGGTGGTGGTGCTGGTGGTAAAAAGGGTATATGTAGGTGGTAATGGTTGAGTCGTGTGTTAGAACTGATGGTGGAGGAAGTGGTTGAAATGGAGGTAATGATATTCGTGGAAAGGGGGAGGGATGATGATGGTTGTGGTGATGGTGGTGGTGATGATAGTGGTTGTTGTGGTGGTGGTGGTGATGATCATAAAGGTTGTTGTGATTATTATTATTATTATTGTTATTATTATTATTTTTATTATTATTATTATTATGATGATGATGATGATGATGATGATGATGATGATGATGATGATGTACCTTTTGTCGCTTATTTAGCCTTCTCTGAGCGCTTACTCTTCCCATACAATAGGCGCCTTTCACACATTTCTCGGTACCTATCATTTTGTGTTATATTGTTAAGCCTATTTTGTTCTCGGAGGTATTGTGTTTGCCTTTTGTGCTTATCTGTAATGTTTGTCTATTAGGGAACCACTTTCTACCTCTTCTCGTCCTTGTAGTTGACCTCATTTCTGTTCATTCAAAGCGTTTATAACTCTTTTGCTTATCGTTTTTATCGCGGGCTTTTTTTTTCATTATTGTTTTCTTTCTTTACGCCCTTGCACTGTCCCCTCTGCTGTAGTCACCTCCAGTCACTTTTCCTCATACTATACATTTCCTCTTTGCTAGTCCATCTTCCCTGCTCTCTCACTCTCTCTCTCTCTCTCTCTCTCTCTCTCTCTCTCTCTCTCTCTCTCTCTCTCTCTCTCTCTCTCTCTCTCTCTGTCTCTGTCTCTGTCTCTGTCTGTCTCTGTCTGTCTCTGTTAGTCTGTTATTCTGTCTCTTCTGTCTCTATCTCTTCTCTTCTCTTCTCTTCTCTTCTCTTCTCTTCTCTCTCTCTCTCTCTCTCTCTCTCTCTCTCTCTCTCTCTCTCTCTCTCTCTCTCTCTCTCTCTCTCTCTCTCTCTCTCTCTCTCACTCTCTCTCTCTCTCTCTCTCTCTCTCTCTCTCTCTCTCTCTCTCTCTCTCTCTCTCTCTCTCTCTCTCTCTCTCTCTCTCTCTCTCTCTCTCTCTCTCTCTCTCTCTCTCTCTCTCTCATATTAAAGAGGAGGGGGTGTTTGGGTTCTTCCGCATTGCGTTTCTCGTTTCTCCGTGTTTGTTCTGCGCCTTCCCTTTTTTGCGCTGATTTTCTTTTCCCTGCGAGTGTAAAGCGTTTAGCCTCAACCTTCCCCGAGCCAGGCTTACGGTAGGGAATGTACGAGCTCACGCAACAACGTTTATGGAAGTCAGCCAGTCAGTGAGTCACTCAAAAGAAGTGTGCGCGTTATTTTTTTTAGTGCTGTTTTTTTTTGTGTGTAATGAGATTCTGGTTGAGTTGTTTTTTCTTCTTTTCTGTCTGTGTGTGTGTGTGTGTGTGTGGGTGTGTGGGTGTGTTTTGTTTCTACATTTCGTATTACTCTTTTTTTCTGTGAGATCGTTTGGATAGTTTTGGTTTTCCTATTTTTTTTTTGTGTATAAATGTCGGATGTCGGAATGTCTTTTTGCTTCTCTGTTCTTTTTTCTGTGTTTTTGTTTGTTAATTTTTCTTCCTATTTAGCTACGTCTTTTACCTGTCTTTTATTTGTGTTTTATCAGTGTGTTTGTCAGTCTGTCTGTTCACAAATTCTTATCTTATTTGTAAATGTTTTGTATTTTTCTTTGTAATCTGGTCCACAATGCGTCTGGCTTTTCTAATCCTTGACTGATCTATTGTTTGTTTCCTTGATAAGCGAAAAATCTTGTGCCTCGTTTTATGAGTTTAAAATGATTTAGTGCCGTATTTCCAGCTCTCCCTCACGAAGACAAGTCATTTGTTACCGGCTCAATAACCCAACGGCCGCTGCTGAATCGTTTTTCTTCTGCGATAAATTCTTCAAACGTCACCTCACAGTCTCTCACATTACTCTTCTATTGCTTCATTTACGCCGCACTTACTTAAAAGGTAAATAATTGGTTCGATTTTTTTTATAGCAATGGAGACAGCACAAGGGCACAAAAAAGGAAACAACAATAAAAAAAGCCCGCTACTATTGTTATGTTGTTATGTTGCCGTTAACCCGTTAGCGTGGTTGATAGAAAGCTTGTAAGGATCGGGTGTTTGGGATACCGATATTTTTGGAACCGACCTCATGGAAATGGCCAAGAGAGGGAGAGCTTGTCATATTGTCCCATAAATCCGAAAAAAAATCAGCATATAGGTGTGTTAATATAAATCAAACTTTTTCTTCTGCTTCCTACTGATGTTCCTCCTCTTCCTTCTCTTTCTCTCCTTCATTTCCCGTTTCTTTTTCGGCCCCTGACATCCGCCTTTCACTTTCCGCCTCCCATTTCCTCCTCTCATGGCTTCTTCCTCTTTTATTCAGCTCCTCGTTTTCACCTCGCCATCTTCCACCACACATTTGGATTCTTTCTTCTCTTGTTTCCTGTCTTTCTCTCTCTCCTCGCCCTCTCTTGTGCATTCTTCCAGTTCTTCGCTATTCTGTTATTTTTTTCTCTTTAGATTTTACAGTTTCATCTTTCCCTCTTTTTATATATTTTCAATTTCGTGTTTCCCCCGCTGTGTTCCCCTTCTGCTCGTCTTTTCAATCTCTTCTCTCCTATTGTGGTTTTCTTTCTTCCCACAAGCTGCCCTTCCTAACCTCTTTTCCTCTCTCTCTTAGTCTTCCCTCCCCTTCCCCTTTTGTCTCTTCCCTGCTCTCCCTTTTGTAATTCCCCTTCTCTCTATCCCAAAGATCAGAGGAGAGAAGGGCAGGAAATGGTAACGGCAAGAATCTTTATATATATTTTATCCCTCCATCCTACTGTCGGGTTCCCTCTTTCTCTCCTTCCTTCCATATAGTTACTGACAGTTGGAATGCTTTACCGAATGTATGTGTTTAAATGGTATACTGAAGATTATGGATTTGTAGGATGAAAATGAGTTGCAATACGGGACATTATGAGCTTGGGTTAACTCAGTAAAAAAAAGAGGATCGTGTAAGTCAAAATACACACACACACACACACACACACACACACACACACACACACACACACACACACACACACACACGCCATCTGTACCTGTTCACACATATCATCGGCCTCGGGTGTGTCGTGGGAAACTCATCACCTGGCTGACAACTGTTTTTATATTGGTTACACGGACCCGGAAATGACATCAAGAAAATTTGTGTACGAATTCGGTTGTCAGGTGAGTGTATGCGGGCGGGGGGGTGGGGGGTGGGGGGTTGCGTGTGTGTTTGTGGGGGGGGGGGGAATTGTGTGCTTGTGAGGAGGGTTGTGTGCGGGTGAGGGGGGTGTTTGTGTTTTTGTATTTGTGATTGTTTGTGCTTGTGTATGTGTGTGTGTATGTGTGCTCGTGTGTGTGCGGGATGGGTGGGTGGGGGGGGGGCAGGTGGTATAAAAAAATTGCACAAAAAAAGTATCTCTTGTTCAAGTGTTCTATATCGATTACACGTGGGATTAAGTGGTGTTGATAAATTTATCCTACTAATAAATTTTGTTATATTTTTTTCCGTCCATGTTTGCCGGGAGGGAATGTGGGTGATAACTTTTATTTGAGTTATTTGTGTGTGTGTTTCGGGCATAGTTCGGAATTATGAGTTTCTGGGAAGTTTTTTACATTTATGATTTTTTAAAATTATTGAAAGTTGAGGGAGATCGATGATGCCTATGATCTTTTTTCTTATTAGAACTTAAGGATAATGAAGGTGAATTTTTGGGTGTATTCTTTGAAGATGAGAAACTGCTGGAAACTTGTCTACCTCAGAAATAATAATAAAACGAAAATTCTTCACTGGTTAGTTCTTTATACAGATAGATAGATACTTAGACAGATAGGTAGGTTCGCTCTCACCCGCGCTTCGCCACACAACAGATAGATGTATAGATGATAAATATGTTTGTTAACAACTTGGCAATCAACTATACACTAGCTACTAATTCATTTTTTTTCCCCTTCTCCGAATTTGTATGATTTCTCCGGTAAGCGCGCGATCGGTCCCTCCCACCCCCAACACACACACACACACACACACACACACACACATTCAATAAAACAAAATAATAACATAATAATAAACACACTAAGAAAAACAGTTAATAGAAGTGAAGTGTGTACATTCAACGAAGCCGATAAACAGTTTACAAGCTGCCGTTAATTTCTGTGTTGGTAATAACGGACATTTCTTGGTTAGGGAAGGCTGGGAGGGCGGCCGCTGGTCTACGTTTCGGATGTCAAGGTCGCTCGTATATATATAAAAAAATTCTTCAGCATTATAATCATCGACGCTGTTTTGTCCTTCGCTCGCCAAGTCGGAAGATTCTCACTCAACTTTCCGCAGATTTTACATTAAAGTTTGTGACCTTCATTGTAAGATAAACTGTTTCTTCTTTTTACTTCGCTGTGTCTGTGCTTGCCTTATCGAGTGTGACATTCTCTCTCTCTCTCTCTCTCTCTCTCTCTCTCTCTCTCTCTCTCTCTCTCTCTCTCTCTCTCTCTCTCTCTCTCTCTCTCTCTCTCTCTCTCTCTCTCTCTCTCTCTCTTCTCTTTTTCTCTCTCCTCTTTCTTTCTCTTCTCTTCTCGGCTCTTCTTCTCTCTTCTCTTTTTTCTCTTCTTCTCTCTCTTCTCTTTTCTCTCTCTCTCTCTCTCTCTCTCTCTCTCTCTCTCTCTCTCTCTCTCTCTCTCTCTCTCTCTCTCTCGCATCACGCCTCAGGGGATTCGCTACAAATGTCTAATTCTTCCTAATCTTCCCATATTCTTTTCCCTGACCTCCCCTCCTCCCTTCCTCCCTCCCTCCCTCTCCTCTCCTCCTCCTCCTCTCTTCTCCTTTCCACTCTCCCTCCCTCTCTCTATTCCTCCATCCTCCCTTGTATCCCCCCCCTTTCCTTCTCTCCACTTCCTTACCTCCTTCCTTACTTCCTCTCCCTCTCCCTCCGGTCTTCCTTACGCCTTCCTCTCCTCCCTCCTCCGTCTTTCCTTTACCTTCATTACTCATTCCTTACCTCATTTTTTTCTCTTCAAGCTTCATTCCTTTACTTCTTTTGTTCTTTACTTCACTGTTTCTTCCTTTCTCCTCTTCCTACTCTCTCCTTCTTTTCTCATCTCTCCTTCCCTCTTCTCACCTCGACTATTGGTTGTATTTCCCTTATTTCCCTCCCGTTTTATTTTTGTCCTTCGTGCCTGTCCGTCAGTCCATCTGTTTGTCTACTTGCCCCTAAATCTACCTGTCTATATATCGCTGTCCGTTGAAATGAGATGCGATATTTACCCTCGAGAGGCTGATGGTGTGTACCGGGCAGCGTCTCATGTTTCTCTCCTTATCAGAGTAGAGCGGAAGAGGACGGCTTAGGGAAGGCACTGGAGCAGGTATACAGACAGCCTCGTTATAGCCTGACAGGGCATATGTTACTATCTGGTCGTTATGTGCTCGTAAGTTTGTCCTCTTTGACATCTGTGTTTATTTTCTGCTTTTTACTTTTTTATGAATCTTATTTCCGAGACTTCTTCGTCCTCATTCTTGTTTTCGTTGTCATTATTGTTCTTTTTTTTTATTTAGATTCTCTCTCTCTCTCTCTCTCTCTCTCTCTCTCTCTCTCTCTCTCTCTCTCTCTCTCTCTCTCTCTCTCTCGCTCGCTCCCTTCCTCCTTATCTCCCTCCCCCTTGCTTCAACCTCACCTCCACCTTTACTTTCTCTTTAAAACGATATCCACTTTTCCCCCTCGAGAGCCTGAGTGGCCTTGCATTATTGAGGCGTCGAGGCAGGGTAACGGGAGCCCCTGCACCTCGGCGAGACACTGACGAGGAATAATGGAAGGGTGGCTGTATAGTTAACGAGGGAGATAGATTGGTTAGGTTAGGTTAAGTTAGGCTGGTTAGGTTAAGTTTTGAGGTGCCAGGGAAAGGATTATGAAGGATGTGTGTGTGTGGGAGGTGTGTGTTTTTGTATATGTATTGTTAACTAGGTAGATAGCTAGGTTAGGTTAGTTTATGTTAGATTGAGTTGGTGAGGTAGGTGCAATGTGGGTGGACATGGGAGGTTGTGTGTGAGTGAGTGTTGGTGTGTTTTGTGTTTAAGACTCGATATATAGCAAACGAGATAGATAGGTTAGGCTCGGTTAGGTTGGTGAATGTGGGTTTGTGAGAGGTGGTGGATATGGAGGTGTGTATGTTTAGTGATATGTGTGTTTCTTTTTTTACCTCGTTGGTCATTAACTGATTTTTATTATTTCTTCTATTTTTTAATGTTTCCTTCGCACATTTCATTTTCCTCCCATGTCGATTACTGCTGTATTTGTAATTAGAGAGAGAGAGAGAGAGAGAGAGAGAGAAAGGCGGGGTTGAGGAAGTCCTTAGGGAATAGCAGTCCATTTAGACTCTCTCTCTCTCTCTCTCTCTCTCTCTCTCTCTCTCTCTCTCTCTCTCTTTTCTATCTCTTTCCTTATATTTTTCTTTTTTCTGCCATATATTTTCGCGTTTTTCAGAGTTTCAGCAATTTTTTCTCACCTTTTCCAGGCGTCACATCTTCTCTCTTCTCATTCATACTCTCTCCATCACGTTATGAGAGAGAGAGAGAGAGAGAGAGAGAGAGAGTGTAAGTGCAGGAGCTTGAGAGCCAGAGAAAGAGCAAGAGAGAGCGAGAGAGCAAGAGCTAGGTGTCAGAATGGAAAATACTTCCCGGCGCAGCGTCGAGGTGGGGCATCAGGCCTCATTAGGGGAGACACTTGGCGGACTTCCAGGGAAAAACACGGCCGGGCAAGTGTGTGCAAGGGGCGTAAACAAGTGAGGGCGGCGGGTGGGAAGTGTTGGCCGGGGCGTGTAGCGTAGGTGGGGGAGTATATATAGACAGGTGTTTGGGTCTGTAGGGAGGTGGAAGAGGTGAATTGATATGGAAGTAAGTGTGTTGAGTTGTGGGGTGTGGGCGGCTGTGTTCATTGTAGGTGTTTGTGTGTGTAACGAGGTACAGAAGACGTGAATTGATATTGTGTCGAGTTTGTGTATATTGCTGCAGGTTTGAGAGAGGTAAGAGTATTCAAACAGGTATGGGGTATTGAGAACAGGTGTGGAGGTGTGGCTGTATGTGTAGGAGGCGTGTAAGATGTGTATTGATGCAAACATGTTTATAGACTGATAAAAGAACATAGAAAGAGCAAATACACATATAAAAAGCATAAATATACCTTCTCCCAGTTATGTAAAAAGGCGTTTGTAAATGGTGGAAGGTGCAGGGGAGTAAGGAAGATGTGTTAGTGAATATAAATAGATTTGTAAAGGTAAAAAAATGTGTAGATAAGGAAGGATAGAGGAAGAGAAGTAGAAATGAAGTTAGTAGGCGTGAGAGAGGTGTTAGTATATCAAATCAAGGATATAAATATAAAACAATATGTAGAATGGTATTGGTAAGGTAGGAAAAGGAGAAACAATGGTAGGACGTGCGAGAAAAATGTAAAAATGTAAAAATATATAAACATAAGCTTAGAAATGAAGGGATGTTTATCTTAGCCGGTGTATGGGAAGATAAATCGAAACACGGATAGGTAGAGTGAAGGAAGAACATTTTTTTTTTTTTTTACGTCTACGCCTATAGTGCTAGTAGGCTGGCTTGAGGGACATGGATGGTAGTCGGCCCCATCCCGTATTGGCGCAGGCAGGTGTTTATAGTGGCGCCATCTTCTAAGCATAAATATAAGAGAATGTGTGTTTAATAAGATGCAAGGAGGCAAGGCAATGTGTATCGAACGGGGTAATATTGCCTGGTTTAATATTGCAAGATACATTACCCTTCTGGCGGCATACATTAACATAACATAGCAGGCGAAAGAGAGGCGCATTGATGTTTTAGAGGTAGCGGTCAGGTGGAATAGTAAATAACAATAGACTTGAAAATTGATGATGATGATGATGATGAAAATGATTATGGTGATGATGATGATGATGAGATGTAGCAGATTTCAAGTAGATGAGAGGAAGGTGAATGAAAGTGAAGTAAGAAAAAGGTAATTGTTTATGGCAGAAATTCAAAATCACCGGAAAAAAAAGGATTATCAAAATTTAGTCCCCAGGTAAAAAAAGTATATGATAAACAAATGATATGAAATGACTTGATTTTTTCTGTATTTGAGGGGAAACCAGGTGCGGAAAAAGTGAAAATGGAGAAAACGAAGCAAGAAATAGGTTGACAAAAGAGATGAATGTGGATAAAAGAAACAAATAAATAAAAGGAGGAAAGACTTAGCCAAAAATAAAACAAAAAAAGGAGAGTAAGAGCAAACAGGAAGGGAGGAAGGTGGAATTTGTGTGGAAATGAGGAAAGAAGGAAGGAAACACATGTGAGAGAGAGAGAGAGAGAGAGAGAGAGAGAGAGAGAGAGAGAGAGAGAGAGAGAGAGAGAGAGAGAGAGAGAGAGAGATTGTAGGTGACATGCAAGAAAGAAATAATATGTGGTGGAGGAAAAATAACGTTCTTGTGGAGAGAAATATGGAGGAAACTTTGGAGGGGAGGAAGAAAAGCAGAATATGAGATGGAAAGGAAAGATAAGGATAGATAACACACACACACACACACACACACACACACACACACACACACACACACACAGTACTCTTACCCTTAATTCACTACGCTTGTTCTCGCATTCACAACTTGGCACACAACTTAGTCAGATCACGAACTTGAGACACCAACACCAGCACCTATGTATGCAAATAGGATAGAGTTTAACTGTCCCCAACCCCTTCACTACTACTACTACTACTACTACTACTACTACTACTATTACTACTGTGCTGTCTCCTTTGCTGTAAAAATAAAAAAAATATATACTGTTTCCTTTTTTGTGTGCCCTTGTGCTGTCTCCTTTGCTGTAAAAAAATAAACTTCTACCACTACTACTACTACTACTACTACTACTACTACTACTACTACAACAACACACGCGATAGAGGCAGATACGGAAGAACAAGGCATGCTAAAAGGTTGGAAAGAAAGAACAGATTAACAGAGATTGTATGAAGGTGGATTCAGAGCAAGCAGGAGATAGCCAGAGACGAACAAACAAACAAAAATACAGATAAATGAATACAAGACCGGGGGAAGGAAGGCACGGATGGGGAGGCAGGCTGTAAGGGTGTGAGAGAGGAAGGCAAAGTAGAAGAGTGTGCAAATGGAAAAGAGAGGAATATTAAAAGGGGGTTAAGGGGGAAGGAGGAGGTGGAGGGGGTAAGGGGGGAAACTTTATTGCCAGGAGAATGATTAAGACACACCTGGGCACCTTTGTGAGCGTCATTAATTAAAGTTTTCCCCCGAGAGAGAGAGAGAGAGAGAGAGAGAGAGAGAGAGAGAGAGAGAGAGAGAGAGAGAGAGAGAGAGAGAGAGAGAGAGAGAGAGAGAGTCTGTTTAAGCTCACCTGTTGAGAATGTGTTCGGACCCACCTGTTGAGAGAGAGAGAGAGAGAGAGAGAGAGAGAGAGAGAGAGAGAGAGAGAGAGAGAGAGAGAGAGAGAGAGAGAGAGAGAGAGAGAGAGAGAGAGAGAGAGAGAATATGAATTTGCATATCGAAATTAACTTGTTTGCCAATTTTCCTAACTTTTTTTAACATTTTTTTCGGAAATCGTAATCGAAAACTTTAATTTTTCTTACGGAGTGGCAGCCTTTTTTTCTCTTCCGCCAAGCACTCCGCCACAAGTTATAATTGCTGATAATCTCGAGAGTCTTGTTCTTCATTCTTTTTTCCTGCAAGTCCTCGTAACAATTAGGAACTTTTCCCTCCCTTCCCGTCATTGTTTTCGCGTCACGTCGTGGTGTTGGCGCTGAGAAAAAAAATATATAATGTCGACTTTAAAACTGCGAAAGAAGTTTAAATGGAGTGTATTTTTGCCGTCAGTCATGGTCAGGTAGTGTTGGGATAATGAAGAGAGGGATTATGATGATGATGATGATGATAAGGAGGAGGAGGAGGAGGAGGTGGAAGAGGAGGAGGAATGGAAGTAGTTTATCGCTTTTAATGATTTTTCTCCCACTACCACTCCCACTACTACTACTACTACTACTACTACCACTACCACTACTACTACTACTACTACTACCACCATTACTTCTGTTAATACACTAAAGCTAAATCAACTCCAAGATCACGTAACCTTTTATTCCATCAGTCTCCACGCCCCAGTATCGCCGCCTTTCCTTAAGTGTTTACAGTCTTCCCAAAATCATTTAGCAGCGCGTGTCAGGAACAATACATGCATCTTCATTCGCTTTCTTTCCGTCTGCCTCCTCGTCCGTCCGTCTGTCTCTGTCTTTCTTTCCTCCGTCTGTCCCTACTCGCTCTTTCCCTCTCTCCAGCGACACAATATTGCTGGAGTTTCAAAAGAGTGAGGATTGATGGTGGGACTCGTTTTAATGGCGACGGATGGCATGGAGGAGGAGGAGGAGGTGGTAGGGAGGTGTTGACGGGGCAAGGGACAGACGGAGGAAGGTAGTTAGATGTTGGCAAGGGAGGAGGAGACACAGGAAGGCAGGGAGAGGTTAGACGAGGAGGTGTGAGTGAAACCAAGGCAGAAAGAGATAGAGAGAGGCAGTGAGTGAAGCAGAAGGCGACAAAGAGGTAGAAAGAATCAGGAATAGCCAGGACGAAAACGAGAGTGAAAGATTGACATTAAGAAACAGACGGAAGCAGAAAGAGGCAGAGAGGCAAGGAGAAATCGTGAGAGGCCGGGAAAGGCAGAAAATGAGGTAAATACAGGTAGTGGTAGACAAAGGAAAGCAGATAGACGGAACGGGAAACAGGGAAGGAAGAAGAAGCAGTTGAATATACAGATGGGCGTAGCTAAATGCAGGTTTCTGATATCGAGGGTATGGAGCATCAGGGTGACAGGAAGGCGAAGTAATTAGGGAGAAGCCGTGATTATGGAAGCAAAGGAAGACATAATAGTAGGGAAAGGCAAGGGAGAAGATAGCCCGTGATATTGAAGGCATGGAAAGGTAGGTTCGTAGGTTAGCAAAGGGTAAGATAGGGAGCGGCAGGGAGGAACAGAGGTACAGACAGGGGTAGGGACAGAGCTTAGAGGAGGAGAGAAAAGAGGAAGAGGTAAAACTAACCATGCAGTGGAGTGGAAGGGGAAGGGATGGCAAGGCTTAGAATAGAAAAGCTGAACAGAGGCTGAAGGAAAGAGGGAGAAAAAGAGAGAAAATGAAGAGTTGAAAGAGACGGAGAGTCGAAACAGGGAAGACAACGAGAAGGGGAAAGAGTGAGAGACGGTTCATATAGCGACAGGGAAAGAAAGGGATATAAACGCAGGCAAGAGATCATTGTTTACGGGAGACAAGAGGAAAAACAGCGGAAAAACAGCGGACCAGAGGTAAAGAAAATGGGAGAGGGAGATTTATATAGCAAGAAGGGGGCGGGGAAGTTGACAGGGAAAGAAAGGGATAGAAACGCAGGGAAGAGATCATTGTTTACGGGAGACTAGTGGAAAAAAAGCGGACTAGAGGTGAAGAAAATGGGAGAGGGAGATTTAGATAGCAAGAAGGGGGCAGAAAAGAAAGGAGGAAACGCAGGAACCAGAGGCAAAGAAAATGGGAGAGGGAGATTTAGATAGCAAGAAGGGGGCGGGGAAGTGGACGTACAAAGAAGGGATCAGGGTTTAAAGAAGACTAGTAAATAACAGTTAAAACATGTGAAGGTGGATTCTGATATAGGCAGGTAAATAGCGGAGGACTTCAGTTAACCCCTTGACTACGGATTTCCTATACCAGAAGACATCACCAAGCTACAGGAATGGAACAAAAAGTGGCTGCTACAATTCAATGAAGAAAAATGTAAAGTCCTGCACCTTGGGAGGGATATCCAGCACGCCAATACCACAAGGGAAACACTCCACTATCCATCACAGAGGCAGAGAAAGACCTGGGAGTATATGTGACCAGGCTACCAGTGAAATACAAATCCATGTCAATCGCAGCGGACGGGTTAAGAGGAAAGGGTTTACAGACGACACGTGAATAAAAGATAAAACACGGGAAGGCGGGAAGGCGGTGCAGATATAGGTAGGGGAAGTGAGTAGGACTGCAGGGAAGGGGTTAGGAGTTACAGGAGACAAGTAAATAACAGGAAAAAAAAAACGGAGGGGAGACTGGTACGGATCACAGAAGACAAGGAAATAAAATATAAAAAGATAGGAACAGGGGTGCAGATAAAGGCAGGGGAATACCTTTGGACTGCAAGGACTAGAAGAAGTGAGAAGATGAAGTAGAAGGGGTGAAGTTAGTTACAGGGGAAGGCATAACATGTACAGGGGATGCGTCAAGAGCTTAGAGGTGATAAGAGGGATTGGTTTCAGTGCAAGGAGGAGAGAACAGGGAGGGATGGGAGAGACGTAGCATTGGGAAGGGGAGCGTAGGAGGGCAAGGGGAGGGTCAGAGTTTATAATAGACAGGCAGGGCAGACGGTCAGGGTTCAGGTGACGAAGCGGTGATCGATTTGGTTAAAGCCGACAGGTGGCGCTAGTTGGCGGGGTGGGGCGTGCGGCGAAGAGGCGAAGGAGGGCTGTACAGAGAGTGAGATGGAGAAGGGAGTTAGACTGAGACTGAGAGTTAGAGAGAGTAAGTGAAAGTCAGAGGGAGAATGAGAGGGAAAAAGAAAAAGATAGATATAAATTTAGTTTTAGGAGAGAGTCATACAGATTTTGTTCTCGGAAAGGACAGATAGATGTGAATTTTGTGTTAGGAAAGAGAGATAGAGATTTTGTTTTAGTAAAGAAATGAGATTGATATATACAAATTTTGTTTTTGGAAAGAGAGATTGATAGATATAGATTTTGCTTTAGGAGAGAGAGAGAGAGAGAGAGAGAGAGAGAGAGAGAGAGAGAGAGAGAGAGAGAGAGAGAGAGAGAGAGAGAGAGAGAGAGAGAGAGAGAGAGACATATTTTGTTTTAAGAAGGAGAGAGATAGGTAGATATAGATTTTATTTTAACGAAAGAAAGAACGGCAGAAGAAAGTTTTGTGTGTGAGAATGCATATCTAGAGAAAGTCAGACAGGCAGAGAGCAGACAAACAGACATACAGACTTACAGGGAGACAGTCAGAGAAAATACATACAGAAACAGAAGCGTGGATAAACTTACAGACACACACGCAAACAGGGACTGAGGAAAAAAAACAAGCAGAAATAGAGAAAAAAAGCAGAAACAGAGAAAAAACCCATCCAAAAACATTCAGCATACAAAAACAGAAACACACAGAAACAGGGCATACTGAAACACACAGAAGCAAAGATATACAGAAACACACAGAAGCAGAGGTATACAGAAACATACAGGTACATAGAGAAACATACAGACACATAAACAAACATGATAAACACAAGACTGAGACACACACAGAATCTGACTTAGCGGCGACCTTCTGGGAGACCGACGTGATTCGAAGCGAGCCTCCGTTGCGTAAGGTGGCGGCGACAGGTGAGAAGAAGACTAATGGCAGGTGGATCCGAGCCGCCCCGGGGAAGCGGACTCAGGTGTGAATAAGCAATTAGCGTCAGGTACATAGGTGGGGCTGAGGCCAAGTGGGCAATTTACGACGGGAGAAAGTGAGAGAGTGAGAGAGTGAGAGAGAGAGAGAGAGAGAGAGAGAGAGAGAGAGAGAGAGAGAGAGAGAGAGAGAGAGAGAGAGAGAGAGAGAGAGAGAGAGAGAGAGAGAGAGAGATGCAGTATATTGGCAACAGCAAGAGAAAGTTTTGTTTTAGCGTGTGTGTATGTAAGAGAGAGAGAGATCGAGAGAGAGAGAGAGAGAGAGAGAGAGAGAGAGAGAGAGAGAGAGAGAGAGAGAGAGCGAGAGCGAGGGGTAATGGGTCAACGCGAGGTGAACCTGGGTTGGTGTGGAATTAAAGTTGACCACCACACTCACCACCCACCATTGGCAGCCACGCCCTTGCCCCCCTACCCCCCTTCCCCCTTCCTCCACCCCTGCCCTTCCCCTCCCTCCTTCCCCTTTCTCTCAAATCTCTTCGTCCGCCATTTCATGTGTAAAAATGCCTTCAAATACACCCCCTTTTCATTTTTTTTTATTTGCCTCCCGACTCTATGGATATTTTCAGCTGGAGTTTGATTTTATGTTTTTTTTTTTTTTGCATTTCGTTCGTCATTTTTCTTTTCCTCATTGCCTCTAAAATTGCTGTGAAGAAAAGATGTTATGGTGATCTGATGTTAATGTTTATAAGTGTTTAATTAATATGATTCTTTTGTCAATTACTTCTATCTTGTTTTCAATATTTTTCTAGGTCATTTTAATACTATTCCTTCCTCTCACTAAAAAAAATGCCTGACTATTTTTCTCTATACTTTCTTTTATTTTTTCTCTCTATCATTTAAGATAAAAAACGTCTTAAAATACCCGTTTATTCTATTCTTTTTAGGTTATTCTTATAATATTCCTTCCTTTCAATAAAGAATACCTGATTATTTTTCTCTATACTCTCTTATTTTTTCTCATCTAAGATAAAAAAACCGGCTTAAAATACCCGTGTTTTCTATTCCATTTTTCTGCCCACGACCATTTCTACTCCATTAATCTTTCATACCTGTCTTTACCTTTATGGCCCCATGATTTATTTATATACACCTATTTACTTATTCATTCAATCCTTCCATTTTCTTTCCTTTAATATCTGGCGTCTGGGATCAGGTACTCTTCTCTCGTCCCTTTTCTTCTACCTTTTCACGTCATGGTATATATAAATACTTCTGTTCCTATGCTTTCTAGTCCTATTCTTTCGTTCTATTTTCCTTCTTTCGGTATCTGGTGTCAGCGATCAGGTACTCTTTTCTTGTTCCTTTTTATATACCTTTTCACCTAATGGCATATATAATTACTTGTATTCCTATGTTTTCTAGTCCTATTATTACGTTCTATTTTCTTTCTTTCCCTCGGTATCTGGTGTTAGCGATCCCGTATTCCTGTCTCGTGCTTCTTTTATTTAACTTCTTTTCACCTCAGGATATATTCATTTACTTATTTACTTCTATTCCTATTCATTCGTTTTATTTTCTTTATTTTCCCTCTGTCTGTTGCGTCATCGGTCCCGTATTCCTGTCCCGTTCCTGTCTCTCCTCCCTCCCCGTCAGTTCAAAGCGCGGGTCCTTTGTCATATTAGCGTTGTTCCGTCTTCCGCGCCGGGCTTCCTCCGCGCCTCACTGCCTCACCGTTTTCATCACCTCCAATGAAAGCCCGAAACCTTTCAACTCTGCTCCATTTTACACCTCCATGCCCTGTTGTGTGTGGGGATGGGTGGGGGGAGGGTGGAGGGAGGTGCGTGTGTGTGTGTGTGTGTGTGTGTGTGTGTGTGTGTGATTGGCTTGTCTGCGTGCCTGTGTCTGTGTGGCGATATATCTGTTCTCTGTATCTGTTTGTCTGCATGTGTGTGTTTCAATCTGTCTGTCAGTATTTTTTCGCCCATCATTTTTTTTTGCCTGGTTAGTTTATCCTTTATTTCTTTTTCTTTTATTCTTCTTATGCGCCGTAATATATGCGGAGGCTCGATGAGTATTTTAAACATCACATCCGAAACATATATATTTTTTTGTATCTTAAACTTTGCTTCTTATCACCGCCGGTAGGATCCTGGAAGATATTAGCATCAAGACTCCATCACTATATCTAAATTTACTCCCGAATCGCTATTGTATCCTGTTCCAAACCTTGCCTCTCCTATAATTAATTTCCTTTAGTACTTCACTCTTTTCAACGCAGCAATATACGTGAAGCGCCTATTTGTGGCTACATCAAATAATGCGTCGAGACTTACACGACAATGCACCTTTGGGTTTGTAAATTGTATATATGTATCTATGTTTAAATAAAAAAATAAAGAGAGAGAGAGAGAGAGAGAGAGAGAGAGAGAGAGAGAGAGAGAGAGAGAGAGAATAATAAAGTGAGGAAGAGGAAAATTGCGACATAATTGGTGCACCGAACGGGGTAAAGAAGAAGCCATAAAGAAGAAGAGGTGTGGGTTTGCCGAGGAGGAGGAGGAGGAGGAGGAGGAGGAGGAGGAGGAGGAGCAGGAGGAGGAGGAAAATGGAAAAGAGAGGGAAGAAAGGCTAATATTACCTTGATGTGTGTAGACGAAGAACAAGGAAAGAAGAAAAAATATAATAGTAGTAGTAGTAATAGTAGTAGTAGTAGTAGTAGTAGTAGTAATATAAGCAAAAGAAATAAAAAAAAATATATAGCTGCAGAGGAATAGCATAATAAAGGCGAGTAATAGCAGGAGATGAAAGAGAAGGAGGAGAAGAAATAGAAGCCCTAGGGATACGCAGGAAGAGCCGAGGGAGAAGTAAACACGAAAAGAAGAAATAGCATTGAAGTAGGAGACGAGAATATCAAAGCAGAACACAAACAAAGGAAAACGGTCGTGTAAAAAAGCCTTTGCTCATATCTGCAAAACCCTTCCTTTCACCTTCCTCCAGCGTACAGGTTGTGTTAGGAGGAAAGGTAAATAAGGAAAGAGGAGAGAGTGAAGATATAGGATGTTCTCTAATCCGTCCAATCCTTTCACTCTTATTCAGTATACAGGTAGACTGGAGAGAATGAGGAAAGACATGGATTAGAATATGAAAAAAAAGGACGTGGATTTTTTACTGAATTGATAAAGGAAAATAAGGAAAAAAAAAGCTATTAAATATCGCCCAATTACCGATGCTTGTAGGTTTGAGGAAATAGGTTACAGAATCTAATATAAAAAAATGACAATACGTGGATTTTTGTGTGTGTTTATGAAAGAAAATTGTAGTTATAAGAAAATAAAAAAAAACGATGGATTATGCCATATTGCCCATGTTTTAAGGTTTGGGGAAGGCAGTCACATAATCTAATATGAAAAAAAGACCAACACGTGAAGTTTTAAAAGGAAAATATAAAGTTACAAGGAAAGAAGAGAAAAATACATGCTAGATCACTCATCGTCTACGGGTTTAAGGAATGAAGTCACAGGAAAAAGGAGACAACGAGTGGAAAATGTATGAAAAATTAAATAAAAAAATGTAATGAAAAATGCCACCTGGGGAATTTTGAAAGAATAATATGAAGTTAAAAAAAAAAGCCAGATCAGTTCTCATCACCCATACGTATAGGTCTGAGGAAAAAAAGTTACAGGAAAAGGAGAAAGCGAGTGAAAAATGTATGAAAAATGAATAAAAAAAATGTAATGAAAAATGCCACCAGGGGAATTTTGAAAGGATAAGGTGAAGTTAAAAAAAAAAGCCAGATCACTTCTCATCACCCATACGTATAGGTCTGAGGAAAAAGGAGAAAGCAAGTGAAAAATATATGAAAAAAATATGAAAAATTGTAATGCAAAATGCCACCAGGGGAATTTTGAAAGGATAAGATGAAGTTAGAAAAAAATGCGAGATCATTCCTCATCACCCATGCGTGTATGTCTGAAGAAGTTTGAAAAGTCACAGAATCTTATGAAAAAGCTGACCCGTGGAGATTTGAGAGGAAAGATAAAGTTAAAAGAAATGAAAGAGAAACGTTGTAAAAATTCTTCAATCCTTTCTCTTTTTATCTCCTCTATTTCCTCTTCTCCAGTTTACCTTCATTTTTTCCACAATTACTTCATTTTCTTTTTTTCCCTCTTTGCTATCTGTTATCTTCCCTTTTTTTTCTTTTACTCTTTTATTCCATTTCTATTCCCTTCTCCAATATAATTTCCTCTCTTCCATTTCCTCTCCTACCTTTGTTTTACTCTTCCTTTGTCTCTCTTCCTACCTCTGAACCTTCCTTCCTCTACAATGTTTTTTTTTCCAATTCTGTTTTATTCCTCTCCCATCTCGTCCCGTATCACTTTCTCTTTTCTAGTTTTTATTCCACCTTTCTCTTTCATTCCCTATCTTTATCTCGCATTCTTCCTTCCTACCTACCTCCTGACTCCACTTTTCTATCCTCTCTTATTCATTTCCTACTCTTTTTTGGGTAAATTTCTTCTTTTTCCATCTCTTCTCCTACCATTCTCTCCCATGCTTTTATCTTAATCTCTCATTGCTATTACTTCCTAACCTCCCTTTCTCTACCATATCTTACTTATATCAGTCCATTCCTACCCTTATATTTTCCTTCTCACCTATTCATCCTTCGTATTGTAAAGTGAAGAAGTAAAGTTAAGGAGTAAATAAAAAAAAAGCAATTGGAAGAAATGTAAACACTATCACAGATGTTTTCCAGTTCCCTTTGTTGTAGTGTCCGCCAATCCCTTCCCGGCAGATGTTTTTATTGTTCTTTTCCACCTGGTTTTCTGCCCTCTCTGATTCCTGCTACGCGTCCTTGGTTACCATTCTGCAGTACGGAGAATTTCGTGTGGAAGGTCAATGCTTGTAGTCCTCGTTAGCGCCATCCTGCTCCGGCTAAAGGCTTTAATATGATATCTCCACCTTGGTCGTTGTCTGTCTTCTTCGGTTTCTGGCACACTTCGCGGAATACCAGACATCTGCCACACTCCCTGGGTTACCATTCTGCTCTACGCGGGAAAGTATAGAAAGGATACGCCGGTGGTTTTGACAGGCAAGACATCGAGAAAGGGGTCGGAAAATTTGTCAGGTGAGAGCCTTGTCTGTCTTCTACGATACCTGGTAAACTTCTAGGAATGACAGACGTCTACCACACATCCTGGGCTACCATTCTGCTGTACGCTGGAAAGGAAGGAAAGGATGCGTTATTAGTTTTGAAAGGAAAGACTCCGAGGAAAAAGAAGGGAAAGTTTGCTAGATTAGAACTCGTTATTCCCCCGTTCCCTCAGGGTGTAGAATTATCCATGCGTGCCACCGGGGGAAGGAATTATGTATCAGTGTTAATGTGTCATGGCTCCTGTGTCCCTGTGTCTCTTCCCGGCCTTAATGTTTTCCTAATCAGATGTTATTGCTTCGGTCACTCTCACTTTTTCTCTCGTTCTCTCTCTCACTCTCTCTCCTCTTTCTCTTTTTCTCTCTTCTCTCCTGTCTTCTTTCTTCTGTCATCGTTTCATACAATTTTCCTGTTCCTCTGTCTCCTGTTTTTCCTCTTTCATTTTTTCCCCCCTCCTCTACTTCCCTTTTATCTCCTTTTTCTCTCGTTCTCTCTCTCACTCTCTCTCCTCTTTCTCTTTTTCTCTCTTCTCTCCTGTCTTCTTTCTTCTGTCATCTGTTTCATACAATTTTCCTGTTCCTCTCCCTCCTGTTTTTCCTCTTTCATTTTTTCCCCCCTCCTCTACTTCCCTTTTATCTCCTTTTCCCTGCTGTTTTTCTCCTCCGTTTCTCTGTTTCCTGTTTTTGTATCTCTCTATTTTCTCTCGCATTAAGTATCCTTTTTCTATCTCTTCCTTTGTTTTGTTTTTCTCTTTACATTCCTTTTGTCTCCGCCTTTTCATTCCCTGCTGTTTTTTTCTAATCTCCTTTTTTTAAGTATTCACCCTCGCCTGTTGTTTCCGTCTCTCCTCCAGTTTTAGTTTTTCTTCCCCCGCATAAGAAATTTTAATGGACGCTTGGGAGGGAGGCGCGGAGGGAGACGAGCCTTTGTTTCTACCGCTCAGCCTTTTTTTGTTGTGCATATGTAAGGAGTGACGGAGGGAACTCAGGGAAGGTTCACCGAGTCTTCTCTGCTTGCTTTCACATACGTTTTGTTATTTTTCTGGGATTGAGTGATATTGCAAGGACGTGCTTTTGTCAGATTTCTTTAGCATTGAAAAGTATTAGAGGTAAGAGAAGGCGAAAGAGGAGAAAGGGGATTAAGAGAAAGAGGAAGAGGAAGAGGAGGAGTAAGAGGAGAGCTGTTGTGGGTTGGTGTCACTTGCATAATTGTGGCTGTCTTGCGCACCTGTTGAACCCTTGAAGACACTGATTACCAGGTGTGTGTGTGTGTGTGTGTGTGTGTGTGTGTGTGTGTGTGTGTGTGTGTGTGTGTGTGTTTCTGATTATCTCATTCAAACCATTTTTTCCATTTTTTTATATTTAATTTGCTAAACTTATCACCACTTCATATTCAATTACTTAGTTCTAAATAATGATGAACAGTGATGGAGACGATTACCATGATGATGATGATGATGGAAAGTATAAATTGTAGTCGTGATAATAACAACGTATGTGAAAAAAAAATACTAATGACGGTGAACTAATGCTTGAAAATGAGCTAATGTCCAAGATAAAACCTTAATTTAGACTCTCATCAAGTCTGCTTCTCTTTACGAGTGGCGGAAAACCATCCCTGAAGAGACGCTGGAGCTCTCTTGGTAATATTTTGCAGTTCATGATTATTTTCTTTCAGTCATATCTTAGCTGCATGTTTTTACTCGTCTCGATGTAATGAGGAAACGAGAGAGAGAGAGAGAGAGAGAGAGAGAGAGAGAGAGAGAGAGAGAGAGAGAGGGAGAGGGAGAGCGAGACGGAGAGGGGGCCTGGGGACACTCTCTGATATTCTCAAAGTAATTTCCTGCAAGTGTTTATTTTTAGGTCTGGCTTCAATGGTTTCTTTCTTGCGTTATCTGCCCCGCCGGAGACAGACGGACGTGACGGTGTGAATTAGTACCCTAAGCTACGCGCGCCACGCCCGGCCTCGTGAACTGAATGTTGATCGTATCGCCGAGTCACTTTTTCTCTCTTCTGAATGGGCGGTGATGGTGCTGGTCGGCGAGGGTCTTGAGTAACAGGGACGGAGGGAAGAGGGCGAAAGGAGAGTCACTTAGATATATATGTATATGTGTGCCCGCCCCTTGTCGAACCTAACCTTGGCCTACCCGCCAGCACCTCTACCCACAGAAAAACATTGATTTGTTGATAGGTATTCAAAGGATCAGTGTAGTAATGTTATGTTGGTAGGAGTAGGGTGTATAGTAGGAGTAGTAGTAGTATTATAAGTAGTAATAGTAGTAGTACAGTGATGATTGCATTGATGTGCCACCTTCGTACACCCACACTCATCGACCCACTCACTCACACCTAAACTCACCCCCCCCAATCCCCCACCCCACCCCCACTCCTCACTCTCCTACCCACACCCACCCACCAACACCTCCACCCACCTACGTACACCCACACTCATCGACCCACTCACTCACACCTACACTCACCCCCCCCAATCCACCCCCCCACTCACTCCTACCCACTCCCACCCATCCTCACACCGACACACAGTCCAATCCACCAGTTGCTTTGTATTCCGGAAATGTCTTCGTTTCCTCACACATCATAAACCTTTACGTCGTTTCTTCATCTTCTTACGTCGATGTCTTCACACTCCCGGAGAGAAAATACGAGTACGCGGCGGGGCGTCCGAGTGGCTGGAGAGGAACATGTAAAAGGGTTTCATAATAGGTGCTAGAAACCTGCATAACAAGCAGCGAATACCTCTTATGTGATTTTTATTTTTTCTATTTTTTTTACGTCTACGCCTATAGCGCCGGTAGGCTTGCTCGAGGGGCCCGTCATCGCTCAGACAAGTGTTTATAGTGGCGCCATCTTCTCTGTTGTTGTCTGATACCTCAAAAAGCACTAAATTATTTGAGAAACTGACCTTTTTTTTATCTCATACTTTTTAAACTTTTACAAATTTTACATTTTATACTTTTTAACACTACACTTTTTACAGATTCTTACACTTTTATACATTTTATACTCTCTACACTTTTTTTCCCCTCTGCACCTTTTTACAGTTTTTAATCTTTTCAATTTACACAAGAGAAAACAGTAAATGGCAAAGGAAAAAAAAAAGAAAACCCCCGGCAAACTACTGCTCACCGAAGGGAAAAGTGATACAGAACCAGTAGGATTATGCCTTAGAAGTCTAAAACTCTACCTCGCCTAACACTGGTCTCTCTCGCCCTTGCAGGAGGTGTCCGTGTTCGTGTTCGAGAAGAAGACAGCCGAGAAGCTCCACAAACCCCGTCGCCGCGAGGTAGTGACGGAGCTGCTGCGACACGGCATACGACAGCTGGAGCGGCACCGACACCCGAGACTCCTCCAGGTGAGATGGGGCTGCTGAGTGGCTGGTGACTGGATGGCGACTGTTGCTGGTGACTGTGACTGGTGATTTTGGTTCTCATAAGGATGTTGAAGGCTGGTGACTGAGGTTCATACAAAGAGTCTGGACGCTGGTAATTGAGGTTCGCATAAAAATATATCTGAAAGCTGGTGACTGGCTGTTGTCTGGTGCTCTAAGTAGTCCGAAGGATCGTCCGAAAGCTCTGAAGGTACGGTAGATTATATGGGCAAGATCTGAAGGTGTATGGTATTTGAACACTAAAGAAGGAATGAATAAACAGAGAAGATGGGAATAGTTGTGAGGTGAGGTTCTATGGATAAAGTATTAGGCTGTCCAACCTCTGAAGGTGAGGGAGAATAATACGAGCAAGATCTGAAGGTATATGCTATTGGAACACTAAAATAGGAATGAAGAAGAAGTAGAGAAGTTGGGAATGATGTTGAAGTGAGGTTCCATGGACATACCAGGGCAGTCGAAACTCTCAAGGTAAAGGAAGATTAATATGGGCGTAGGAGAGGCACTGAAGGAGGCAGGAAGGAGGTAGAAGAGGAAGTTTTGAAGAAGTTGCGAAAGAGGTGTGAAGGATACTAAGGTAAGCTTCCACGAACGAGATCTAATTAGTGTACTTGACGCTATTACATGAAGGAGACTCATAAGGGAGAGATCTAAGAGGCGAAGAAGAAGAGTGAAGGAGGCATGAAGGAGGAGCTTGTGAAGGACGCGTGGAGGAGCTGTGAAGGAGGCTGTTAGGGGTCTCTCTAGGGTCCTTCCCCGGTAACATCTTGAGGGGGTCTTCCTGCGAACCATTAGCCTCCTTAGTGGTATGGATGGAACAGTGTGAGTGGTATGGGTAGTCAGATTGGGTAGTGTGGAGAGCATTGGATAGCGTGAGAGAAGAATGGTGATAGCGGATAGGGTAAGCAGTACATATGGTGTGGCAGGGTGTATTGTGTGGTGTGATTGAATAGGTATGGTGAGTGTGAGTGTGTTGTTGTCTGGTGGGAGGATAGGGGTTGGATAGTGTTAGTAGGCAGAGAAGGAAGTGTGTGGTAATGGAGAGTACGTGTGTATTGTAAATGGTGGGATATTAGTATTAGTATTAGTAGTAGTAGTAGTATAAGTAGTAGTAGTAGTAGTAGTAGTAGAAGTAGTAGTAGTAGTTGTTGTTGTTGTTCTTGTAGTAATAGCAGTAATAATATTGACGGTGTAATGTGTATTATAAGACATTTCGCCGCCCAAGAACACATATTTGACAAGGCTTTCGTAGGGGTTGTGGGCATTTCCAAGAGTAGTTGTATGACCCTGGGGGTAGTTTGACCCTTCTTCTGTAACATGAACTTGAAGAGACACGCATTAGAACCCGACTGACCCCCTCTTTGACCTTTAGAAATAAGTGATGTGAGAAGCGAAAGTTTCTAACAATACCAACCTGTGGATTTTGCTGCCCCCACCCTCTCTCCCACACACACTGGCTGCGGATCGCGAGTTCAGAGCGTGATAAGACCATGGTGAATTAGACACAAGACCCTTACACCCCTCCCCTCACACTGTACTGTTCTGCTATTGATTTTTTGTTGTTGACCCAGTGGCATTGGCTTACTGGCCGGGGCTCGGTGTTAGTGGAGCATCGATCGAAAGAGGGGAGGCTCGGTAACTCCCTCAGGACACGGAGATGCTGAAAAAGACGGAAAATAGGCAAAAAGACGTTATCAGGTCAGTTAAGGAAGACGGGAAAGGACACAAAGACACGTTACCAGAGCTGTTGAAAAGACGGAAAATAGACAAAAAGACGTTATCAGGTCAGTTAAGGAAGACGGGAAAGGACACAAAGACACGTTACCAGAGCTGTTGAAAAGACGGAAAATAGACAAAAAGACGTTATCAGGTCAGTTAAGGAAGACGGGAAAGGACACAAAGACACGTTACCAGAGCTGTTGAAAAGACGGAAAATAGACAAAAAGACGATATTAGGTCAGTTGAGGAAGACGGAAAAGGAAACAAAGACACGTTACCAGAGCTGTTGAAAAGACGGAAAATGACGCAAAAAAACACGTTATCAGAATTATTGAAGAAGACGGGAAAGGACATAAAAACACATCATCAGGACTGTTGAAGTAGGCGAAAAAAGACCAAAAAAAAAAAAACGTTATCGGAAAGTAACACAAAAAGACACGTTATCAGAGTTATTGAAGAAGACGTGAAAGGACCTAACAAACGCATCATCAGGACTGTTGAAGATGACGGAAACGACATACAAAAACACGTTATCAGGTTTTCATTAACTGCGAAATTGACTTATTAGCAATGATTACCTTTTAGAATTAGCAGAACATCGATTAGTAGAGGGGGAGACGTTGCTTCCCTCATAACGTCGAGCTGCTGCTGCTAAGGGCGAAGAAGGACACACAAGGTCACGTCTTCGGTTTTTCAAGGGTTGTGAGCAGGGGTTTTAGGGCTCTTTCACAGTCACTTTGTTTGTTTTAATCGTTACCAATGGCCGCGATCGACGCTATAGATTTCCACGTGAAACTGGCCTATGGGGTAGTGGCGGCTGCAGAGGAAGCGAGAGGTGTTGAGAGTGTGTGGTAAGGTGCGGGGCTAGGCTAACCCCGCAGCCGCCACTACCCCAAAGGCTTGTTTTAAGTGGAAATACTATAGCAGCGATCGCCACCATTGGTAACGATCAAAACAAACAAAATGACTGTGAAAGCGGCCCTTAGAGTCGGATGTAAATAATTTCGACTCTGACTCCGACTTCAGGAAATTTTTTGGTCGCGACTCCAACTCCGACTCCACTCCACCCCTTGCCTTCTTCCCTTCTGCAGTACTGTGGTAGGTGAATCAATCCCAGCCACACAACACCACATACTCGTACCACACCCAGCCCAGAAAGGAGTCGGAGATATTTTTACCGACTCTGACTCCACCCAAAAGTAAGCGATTCCGGTAACTCCGACGCCGACTCCACACCCATGTTAGTAAGACGAGTTCAAATGGCCATCTCCCCACACTCTCTGGCTACACTGAAGGTCTTTGTGGATGATGAAGCATGTGCCCTGAACTAACTCTTATTTTCTACTAAACAAAGAGAAACGTCTGTAGTTCGACAAGAAAAGCGTTTCAGAGTTTCTTAGCGTGCAAAAAACTTGTTGTCAGAAGTCCATGTTGTTGCACGTTCTGTCTGGTTTCAAGTTCTTTAGCTACTGAATTATTGCCTCGAACTAGTGATTTCTTCTGCCTTTCAAGCAACACAGCCCTTCACTCTACAAAACGCCCATATCTCTTAGTATCTTCTACCTCTCCAGCAGCGTTGCCAAATTGTCGTACACACCGTATTGCATATTCTTAGCTTCTGACTGATATCTATAGCAAAAACAAACAAACATCAATAAATAACAGTTTTAACGCTAACTTTAATATTCTTTCGTTATTTGTGTAGGTACGAGAGTTTGAGGCTCAAAAATTATATATACAATGTGGTTAATACGATAATCTGACAACGCTGCTCTCCACCCCTTCAGGCAAAACCCTTCGCCCTTTCCACCGTTTACTTTTCTAACCACTAAGGGCAGCATCTCACGCTCACTACCTCTTCTGTTTACAACCCCCGCCCTTTTTCATCTCTCTCTCGCATTCTCTATCTTTTTATCTCTCTCTATCTTTTCCTCTCTTTTCCATCCCTGCCTGAAGCTTGACGTAGAAGGGAGGCCGCCAGATCGCATTACAATACATCCCGTCATATTTTCTTGCTCACTAGACTAATTAATGCTGCTAATGACTCGTTATTGTTCCCATGAAAATATCTGCGCCGCCCTCCTTTCATTCCTCCCTCTGCTGGCTCGGCTTACGGTCAACAACTCCCAGCCCCTTCTTTAGCATTCATCCTTAGCACCTGCTCCTCAAAGTTAGGTAATCTTTTTTAGGTTTCCTGCGTACTATGACCTTTCCTACGCGTTCACTTTCCCACGTAGTTTCCTAGCCTCTTTATAACTCCTTGCACAATACGGCCCTCACCTCACACACCCTTTATTCTTCTCTAAATTTTAATCGTAAGGTCTCCGTCACGCTTTTTATCTTCGCTAACCGTCCCTAGGCATTCACTCTTCCATATAGCTCCCTAACCTACCTCTGACTGCATAATACTTCCCTCAACTCTCACCTACATTATTATAGTAGTCCAACCTCGATAGCACCCCTTTCACGAACTCATCTCTTCCCAAGCTCATTCATGCACCTCAACTAACATTTCTTTCCCCTTGCTCTTACAAATGTCGGAGCTCAAACATAAGCATCAGAGAAGGGTATTTTCATGGGTAGTTTTATGACCTGGTAGTAAGTAGTTTAACAATACCTCTCTCTCTTTTTTTTACTTTTTACAGAAAAGGAGACAGTTCGAGGGCGGGGAAAAAAATAAAACAATAATGAAAAAAAAACCCGCTACTTGCCGCTCCCGAATGTGAAAGAACACACATAAAAACCCAATTAATCTCCTTGTTGACCTTTGAAAATAGTTGAGGCGAGAGATGGAAGTGTCTGAGAATTCCAGCCTGGGAGTGAGATGACTGAGTTTTCTTGGACAGTGATACGCACCGCACCTCAACTCCCTCACCGTATGTACCTCTACTAACACTTCTCCCTCATTCTCTGCAGGTGGTGGCGGGCCCCGAGGACACTCCCGAAACCCTCTCCTTCTACTCCGAGCCCATCATGGCCTCCCTCAGCAACATCATCACACCGCCCGACGAGAAGGAGAAGGAGAAGGGCACCAGCCTCTCCAAGGACTACAAGTTTCTCGAGGTGGAGATCAAGTACGGCATCCTTCAGGTGAGTGTCCTACGAGAGTCCTTCATCCTTGGCGCATTGTTTTTAAGTGTGTTAGGATATTGATGTGTTTCCATGTTGTTTTTGTCATTATTATTATTATTATTATTATTATTATTATTATTATTATTATTATTATTATTATTATTATTATTATTATTATTATTATTATTATTATTATTTATTGATTCATTATACTGCAAGCGTGTTAAGAAGGTGAGTTTCCACGTTTTTGCCATCATCATCATCATCATCATCATCATCATCATCATCATCATTGACACTCTTATTATTTATTGATTCGTTATTCTTCAAGTGAGTTAAAATATTCATGAGTTTTCACCTTTTTTGCCAAAGTCACTGTCATCACCATCATCATCACCATCATTATCTCTCCTTTTTTTCTTCTTTTTCTGTTCCTGTCAATCCTTGTTCATATTTATCTATTACTTTTTTTTATTTTCTATTTTTTCCTTTATTTTTCTAGTGTGTTAGAATGTAGATGATTTCCTCTTCCTGGCAGCATCATTATCGTCATCTTCCTCATTATCTATTATTTTTTTTACCGTTTCCTGTTCTTACAATAATTCCGAGTTTCTTATTGCTTGTATCTTTTGTTAATTATCTGTATTTCTGTATTTAGTGTGTTAATGTGGGGATGATTTTCTCTTTTTGGCGTCATTATTATTTTCATCATCATCATCATCATCATCATCATCATCATCATTTCCTCGTGCGCTTATTTATCGCTGCTGTGTCTATTCTTACTCTCATTAGTGTTTTCTTTTCCTTGGTATTCGCTTCCGTCCTCATTATGTTAATTGTGGTAATTACTTTCTCATCATCATTCTTTTTTTTTCCCTCCTCCTCCTTCGTGTTTATTTTCTCTCCTCATTAATGCTGAAAATCTTGTTCGAGGGAGATTAACAATATCGGATGCGGAGGGCGAGGAGGAGGAGGAGGAGGAAGCTAAGGAGGAGGAGGAGGAGGAGGAGGAGGAGGCTAAGGAGGATAAAAGGGGGTAAGAGGATGAATATATAAATAAGAATAAGATTAAGAAAAGGAGAGAGGAAAGTAAAGAAGCTTGTGACGATGTAGGAAAAAAAACGATGAATGTTGAAGAGATTTTTAAGATCACGATGGTATTGATGACTATGAGAGGAGGAGGAGGAGGAGGAGGAGGAGGATTGTGCTGGTAATGATGATGTAGGAGGAGAGGAATCAAGATACTTTTCACGAGGATGAAGATGATGATAATGAGGAGGAGGGGGAGAAGAAGGAGGAGGAAGAGGCGAAAGGGGAGGTGGAGGAAGAAAAGAATAAGGAAGAGAAGGAGGAGGAGAAGGAAGAGAGGGAGGGAGATAGTAAGAATTATTTAACTATTCGTGTGTGTGTGTGTGTGTGTGTGTGTGTGTGTGTGTGTGTGTGTGTGTGTGTGTATTGGTTTTGCATTAATTTATTTCCTACACTATCTGTTGACGTATTGATTGAGACAGAATATTCAGGAAGTTTATTCAATTTGTCAATCTTCTTTCCACCTCAATATTCTTACTCAATTTGTTTGTGTAGTAATTATTTCGCTTATATTATTTTCTATCTTATAATTTTGTGTTCGCTGTGGTCATAATTTTTCAGTATATTTCTTGTTTTCTTATGATTTTCTTTTTTTTTTTATATTCTAAGAGAGAGAGAGAGAGAGAGAGAGAGAGAGAGAGAGAGAGAGAGAGAGAGAGAGAGAGAGAGAGACTGTTTAAGCTCACCTGTTGAAAGAGAATGTGTTTGGACCCACCTGTTGAGAGAGAGAGAGAGAGAGAGAGAGAGAGAGAGAGAGAGAGAGAGAGAGAGAGAGAGAGAGAGAGAGAGAGAGAGAGAGAGAGAGAGAGAGAGAGAGAGATACCCTTGACGAGTTGTTTCATTACAGTGGAGTAAAAATATTGTATTCATGGAGTTTCGTTTTTCTTTCATTTGTGTGTCTCCTCATTGCGTCTCGTTCTTTCACGTTCCTCCCACGTCGAGGTAATCACAGCAATCACTCGTTCGCTCTTTCTTGGTGATTTGTGTTTCATCTTTTTTTTTTCTTGTGTCTTTTTGCTTTTGTTCTTTTTGTTCTTTTTTTTCATGATTTTTTTCTTATTTTTGTTTATCTGTTTTATCTGCTTTTTCTTCTTTTCTGCTTTGCTTTTCCTTGGTGTTTTGTTTTCTTTCATTTCTTTTAATTTTCTTCCTCTTCTTATTCTTGTTGCTGTTGCTGTTTTGTTTTTTTCTTGATCTTGTTCTTGTTCTCTTGTTCATGTTCGTCTTAGTCCCACTCTTATTGATATTATTATTATTATTATTATTATTATTATTATTATTATTATTATTATTATTATTATTTTTGTTATTTTCGTCCTTCATATTTCTCTTTTAGCAGTATTAGTAGTGGTGAGAGGTGGTGGTGGTGGTGGTGGTAGTGATTGTGGTGGTGATGGTTGTGGTGGTGTTGATGGTGGTGGAGTTGTTGGTGGTGGTGGTTGTGGTGGTGGTGGTGGTGGTTGTGAACACTCATTAAACACAGAATATACTGAACAAGAGCAAGAACATAATGAGCAACAACACGTATTTACACATCATCATCATCATCATCATCATCATCATCGTTTAACGTCCATTTATTCCCTATGGTGGGGTTGGACGGGATATGAGCCTCCTCCACTGTTGCCGGTCCACAGCCATTTCTTCCGTGATGTTCATCCTCCTCATATCTTCCTCCACCACCTTTCTCCACGTCTTCCTTGGCTTTCCTGCTGGTCTTCTGCCCGTATTTACACACCACGCATATACTCTCTCCCTTCCTTCTTTACATCTTCGGGTCCATGATTATAATTGTATCGGGTGAAGGCGCAGCGCTCCTCGCCCCCGCCATTCAACAGTAATCAATTCCCGCCTCTGGACTCAGCCGCTCGCCGCGAACCACTTTAGGCGCCTCCTTCCTCCACTCACTAATTGGCCATGCATAATATTAAGACCTAATCTTGTAAACACCTCTTGGCGGTTATATTTATATCATGGCGGTATGCATTCACAGTACAGGGTAAAAAAAAACCTCGAGAATATATGATTTTTGAAAGAGTAGCGCCACCATTGCTAATTATCTATATTTTGTTTTTAGGGACGTATTTAACGGCATTACATACACTACGTTATAAAGCTTATTGCTCTGGGAACCTTCACAGCGCATTGTTTATATATTCGCTGTAGGGGACGGAAGTGATTGAAAATATGCACAGGAGGAAGGGAGAATTTGTTTTTGTTTTATTGTAGTACGTTTTTTTTTTGTCTATATCTTTGAATCTATCTATCTATCTTTCTATCTATCTGTCCGTCTATTTGTATCTGTCTATCTGAGTATGTGTGACTGTATTTCTCTCTGCGTTTGTCCCTGGTCGTGGCCGCTGTTTCATCCACAAAGCAACACTGCGTCTCGGGGGTGCCAGGGAGAGATGGGCTGGGCTGGTGCGGCGGGAAGGTTGGACTGGAAGGACGGGAACATAAGGGATAGAAGCGCTCCGTGAAAGGCCCTCCACTCCTTCAGCTTTGCCTCTCGCTCTCTCCCTCTGTCACTCGCCCTGTATTCCTTCCTCTCCACAGCTGCGTCCAGACATTTCGTGGCTTATACATTTACGTAGAGGTTGTGTTGGTATTTCCATGGGTAGTTTTATTGGTTTAGTGTTAGTTTGACAAGGCTGCTGAACTATGAATGTGATAAAACACATATGAGAACCGGACTAATATACTTTGTGGCGCTTAGATATGTTTTTTGTGAGGAACGAAAGTGTCAGAATATGGGTCCTAGAGCGGTCTACTTTAGTCTGTCTATAGTGCTTTACGTTCTTACCTTGACACTGCTGAGGGTTATAAAAGCAAAAGTAGGCGGGTAAAGATGTGTACGAATGTCTCTTAATCTCCTAAGTTTGTGTTATTTACCTCCTTCTTTAATCTCTTACTGGACGACACAAGAAAGAAATATAAAAATCACGAGAGCAATGGATTAGAAAGTGTAGAAAAAAGGTCTCTCTGCCAAGTTGTCGAGAGTTTTGCTTGTTTTTCAAGATTCTAATTTCATAAATGCACGCAGCAAGCAAACAAGGGATGTAAAGAACAGTATATTTGATGAAACAGAGGGAGTGAACCAGTGTCTGTTTTCTCTCTCTCTGCGAAGATGGTGTGTGTGTGTGTGTGTGTGTGTGTGTGTGTGTGTGTGTGTGTGTGTGTGTGTTAATCCCTTTCTCTCGTAGCAGGACACAGCAGCCAAGAGTTGTATAAGAAAGAAAAAGTAGAAAGAAATCCTGAATAATATTTTGTACCGTTGCCAGACATATATGCAGGAAAGCGTCCGTTCCAAGTTGTGTTTATCTTCATTTTCTTCAATATTTTTTCCCCCTCGTGTTTCCGACTTGTCTGTTTTGGAGTTATGCGTCCGAATCGTCTTCACAATATTTTCACTTCCTCCTCCTCCTCCTCCTCCTCCTCCTTCTTCTTCTTCTTCTTCTTCCTCCTCCTCTTCTGCCTTCTCCACTTCCTCCTCTAGCTTCTCCTCTTATTCCTTCTTTTCTTCTTCTTCATTATCCTCCTCCTCCTCCTCCTCCTCTTTTTCCCCTTTCTCCTTCTCCTGTTCCTCCTCCTCTTCCCTCTTCTCCTCCCCTTCCTCCTTTTTACTCTCCTCCTCCTCCTCCTCTTCCTCCTCCTCCTACGCCGCCGCCGTCACCTCCTCCTCCTCCTCCTGCTCCTTCTCCGATACAAACATTTCCTCGCAAGACATGTGTGTGTGTGTATATATAAACTCACATCAGAAAACCTAAAACGCATTGAGTCTTTTCTCGTCCTCCTCGTCCTCGCCTGAGTGACAACAGAGCATGGCTTTTTCTTCTCTTGCTTTTCCGTTTTGCATGATTTTTTCTGTTTCGTCGCCGCCTTGTCAGCGTGTGTCTGTTATCGCGTCGCCGGGAACATGACACGAGAAGATGATGGTGATAGTGAGGGTGATAGTGACGTGAAAAACCGGTCATGCCACTCAGATACTTTTTCCATTCATCAGAGAATTGTCATTAATAAGGTGTTTTTATGGGTCGTTGCTTCATTTTCGTAGTTATTTGTTTACCTAGTTGTTTATTTGGTTATGATTAGATTTATATCACATTTATATTCTATTTCTCATTCTCTGTCTCTGTCTGTATGTTTTCCTATCTCATTTTATTCGTATCTCTGTTTGTCTGTCTGTCTGTCTGTCTGTCTGTCTCTGTGTCTCTCTCTCTCTCTCTCTCCTTTTCCCCTTCCCCTCCATCTCTCCCCCTGACCCTACACCCCCCTGCACACACACCAACCACCCCGAAAAAAAAAAATCTGTGGACTCCGTTGATATTGTTAACAGGGAAATAAAATGATGGAAAAGAATTTGCAGCGGAACACAACTATTAATGCATTTATGAGGCTTAGTTTTGCCCGTGTTTGTATGTGTTTGTTTCTGTTTTTTGCGTGTTTTTTTTTAGTTTGATTGTGCTCATACACGTTTACTTGCTTTTCTGTGTGTGTGTGTGTGTGTGTGTGTGTGTGTGTGTGTGTGTGTGTGTGTGTGTGTGTGTGTGTGTGTGTGTGTGTGTGAGCCACGGTGTTTCTGGCAGTGTCCGTGTTTGGGTCAGTGAGTTTGCCCCTTTGTTGTTTGTTTGTTTGTTTGTCTGTGTGTGTGCGCTTGTGTTTGAGAGGTCTCTCTCTCTCTCTCTCTCTCTCTCTCTCTCTCTCTCTCTCTCTCTCTCTCTCTCTCTCTCATCCTCTTATAACAAGGTATACTTCAGTCTCTTTGTGGTAATGTCGCTGCGTCAAGACTACAAGCTGTCGCGAGAAGACTTCAAGGAGGAGCTCTTTAAGGCGTTAGAACGCTGTGGAACCTCTTAAGAGTCACATTCTTGGCCCTCTATCGCTTGCATGGTTCGGAATCCAAACAGTTAATCGGAAAGGAAAAAGCAGTTCCGTCCTTTTTTTACTCTGATTTGTGTATAAAGAAAAATAACAAGGCAAGAGAAGATGTTGAAGTAGAAAATATTGAAAAAATATAGAAGAAGCAAAATCTTGAAAAACGCTAACATGAAACGGATAAAAATGCAACTACCTATTGTTTTAAACCCCTACATAAGCTTGACTATGTAAAATTCTTTGGAAATTGCTTAATGTGAAGTAAGTGAAGGCGAAAACAAGAAGAAGCAAAATTTTGAAAAACGCCACCATGAAAAGGATAAAAATACAATTACCTGTTGCTTTAAACCCACACATAAGCCTGACTATATAAAAGTCTTGGGAAGTTGCTTAATGTTCCTACTTTTCTTTCCCATCAATTTAATGACTGTTTTTTTCCATGCCTTTCCTTCTTCGTACATGAGTGTCTGGCAACGATGTATACCTTACCTCGCGGCGCCGCTGATCATGTGTTGCGTGTAGGAGCTCGTGAATTAAATATTATGAATGGAAATACTAACGAAGATGTAGCCGGCGGGGAAAAAATATATAGTGACCTGGAATGATTGAGGGCAGGTGTAGAGGGCGTGGAGGACATACTTGTTGTTGTTGTTGGTGGTGGAGGTGTTGTTGTTGTTGTTGGTGGTGGTGATGATGTTGTTGTCGTTGTTCTTATTATTTTCACCGTTTTTCTATTTCTCCTACTCTCCTTACCTTGCTTTCTCCTATTTTATATATTCCTTGTCGTCCTCCTCCTCCTCCTCCTCATCTCCTCCTTATATATCTCCTCCGTTTTAATTTTGTCTTTCTTCGTCCTCGTCCTATTCATCTTTCTCGCCCTCTTCTTCATCATCATCATAATTATCCTCATCCCCATCCTCTTCCTTTTCCTGCTCTCCTCCTCCTCCTCCTCCTTAATCCTCCACCTCCTCTTCCTTCTCTTCCTTTTACTCCTCTTCTGCGTCCTTTCCATCTTCAGTCTCGTCCTCGTCTTTCCTTCCACCTCCTCCCCTTTAAGATGTTTTTAGCAAGTCAGGACTCGGAATAAAACACGCCGGACGAATAAACTGCATGTGAAAAGACAGAGAATACGAAATGACGCATGATACTTCCCTCCACTTCGTATGCAGAGGGGCCTACTGTGGGTAGTAGACGAAGAAGAATAACAAATGAAGAACAACATAAATAAAACAACAGAAACTAAGAGAAAAGGGAAAAAGCAAACAAAAATAAAAGAGAAAAAGAGAGAAAGAAAAGAGGAGAGAGAGAAAGAGAGGAAAAGAAAGAGAATTAAATAGGCTATCTAAATAATCAGCTAAATAAATAAATAGGGTCATGAAGCACTCGAATACCTTCTCACAAAATTCCAAAAAATATGCTTGTTAAAACACTTCCAATCTTTCCAGCTAATAAATAATCTAGCAAAATGAATAATGACGTGAAATCCTCGAGTATGTGCATTAATATTAAAAAAAAAACTAAAATAACAGCAATGAGTCGCGTGTACAAGCATCGAAGTAATGGGTTTAACAGTAGAGTTATTGAAATGTGGAAACCTACCACCGCAGAGTTTTGTTACCAGCGACAGTTATGTAGGGCACGGGTGTTAAGTGAGGGATGAGTGTGGGATAGAGAGGCATACGAGAGAGAGAGAGAGAGAGAGAGAGAGAGAGAGAGAGAGAGAGAGAGAGAGAGAGAGAGAGAGAGAGATGGCCATTCTGGGGGAGGGGAAGGAAAACAAAAATTGCACCGTTTTGTTCCGGACCGACGAACATTTATTTATTTCGTTCACTTCCTTTTGATCAACAACAGAGAAGAAAAACGTTCTGAAAAATATTGCCAGTTTGTTTTCTTTTCGACGAATAGATATTATTTTCACTTCTCTCTCTCTCTCTCTCTCTCTCTCTCTCTCTCTCTCTCTCTCTCTCTCTCTCTCTCTCTCTCTCTCTCTCTCTCTCTCTCTCTCTCTCTCTCTCTCTCGTGTACGGCTCACATCGTAATGCAAGCTAATTGGCCGTGAATTATGATGAATTAATCCACAATACGATATGTTTTGATCCTATTGAGAGAGAGAGAGAGAGAGAGAGAGAGAGAGAGAGAGAGAGAGAGAGAGTAGTGTGCAACCACCAGAACATTGGACACGGTTCATATCAGACCGTCTGCAGGGAATTTTAGGTATTTTTGAAGAGAACATTTTTTTTCTGTCATTTTCTTTTATATATTTTTTTTTTATTACAAAGATGATATGAATGTGTTGGATAGTCGATCCGATAAACTTGAAATTCTATCCCGTAAAGCAGGAGCAGTGAACTGTATCGAGGGAAACGAGAGTCTATAGATAGATATAGGTAGACAGATAGATAGATTGATTCTGTTTGGGGGACTTGAGTGACCTGTTTTAGAGGCCGGCTTTTCCTTTCTAGGTAAAATTCTTCTCACCGGAAAATTGTGACATAAGCGCTAGAGAGAACTGTTCATTGTAATAGCTTTGTGAGGAGCCGCCACGCTTGTCCAAATATCCGATCACTGTTTTAACGGCGACAGGCTCTTCTACCCGCGAGGTAATATTGGAATTCCGTTAGTTCATAATTTGGTACGTGTATTGAGACGGCCGGAGACAAAACCTAGATAGAAAAAGAGGAAAAGATATTGACTTTGCATATTGAACGAAGAGGGTCAAGATTTTTTTTTATATTCCATTTAAATAAAAAAACAAACATAGAACGTCACGAACAAAATAACTGACGTTTAATATGTGCAAATACATGGATATGAAACAGTTGCATTGAGCGAAGAGGGTTAGAGCCGCAACGTTTGTACCCGCCCGCCCTTACAGCAAGCAGCCACAACATAACGGAGTCTCTGTTACGCTGGTCGTTAATTTTTTCGTTATATATATATTTTTTTGTTGTGGAGACATTTTATTTTCACTTTAAATGACTAAGTAGGCATTATGCGGCACATTAACTCACACTTTATTAGCAGACTTCCGGTGAGACAAAATATTTTCCATTTAAATTATAAATGAATGTATACGTGTTTTAAATAGACTGTTTAGGTGACCAACATCCTGCTGGTACGATGTTGCAGCAGCGGCGGTCTTGGAGGAGAATACTATTGTTGAAGCAGGGTTAGGAAACACAAAAATCTCTGTACTTTTACAACAATGCTTTGAAAAAAACAAAAAGAAATATTTCGGTTTTGCTAATACGCTGTTTTTCACTCATTATTTTGTTTTATTTTTATTTATTATTAAAAATGTTTTTCTTCAAAGGTTGGTGATATTCCTGCTTGATCTCCTTTCCCTAACCCCGCTCAACCCATCCCCGCCTTTCTTCTTTACCTCTCTCCTTCTCTCCTCTTTTCCCTTTCCTCCCCCAACACCTTTAAGCCTCAGTCCCACTTTTTTTTTGTTCTCTCCTCTCTGCATACACTCTTTGTCTCACTCTCCGTGTTTACTAATGGCCTTCCTTACTTTCTCCTCTTCCTGTCTTGCCTTTCTTTGTTGTTTCCTCCTTCACTCCTTCCCCTTCCTCCTCCTTCCTTCCTTTCTAGTCTCCATTCTGGCTCACCTCCCTCTTCCCCCTTTTTTTCTTTCCTCTCTTTCTCCTCTCCTTCTCTGTCTATTTTTCGTTTCTTACCCCGTCTCCCTCCTCTTAATTCTTTCTCTTCCCGTCTCCTCTCTTCCTTCATTTTTCTCGCATCTTCCAGTCATTTACTTTGCTATCTCTTTCCTCCTTCCTTCATTTTCCTTTTATTATCCTTCATTCTTTTACAGGGTCTTTTACCTCTTCTTTCTGTATATATTCATTTCTCTCAGTTTCCTTTTCCTCCGTATCTCCTGCTTTTCGTTGTCTTCTTCCACTCTCCTGTTTTTTCCTCCTATGTTTCTCCTCCTCACTCGCTTTACAAAGACAGCTGTCACTCATTTCTCGGTTATCAAAGGTTGCTGCCAAGTCTTCCTCTAGTCCTTATTACCTGAAATATTGCCTCCCAGTCTGGTATGCAAATTGCTAACGGGCGAAAAAATGTATTAGTGTTGATTTGTATTGACTCAACATAATTGCCTCAAGCTTTGTATGTAAATGAGTGAGGGAGAAAAAAATATAAAGCCAAATGTTTGTATTGACTGAGCAAACTTGACTCAGAATTAGTTTTTTTCTTTTATAAATGTGTGTGTGGAAGCGTAACGAATGTCAAACAGGAGGTGGAGGAGAAGGTGGAGGACAGGAGAAAGAAGTGGATGATGATAAAAGATGAAATAAAAAGAAAAAAAAAGAAAATATTAAAAGAAAAACTAAAAGAAGAGGAAGAAGAAAAAGAAAAAGAAAAGAATAAGAATAAGAAGAAAGAATACGAATACGAATTAAAATAAGAATAAAAATAAGATTAAAAAAAAGAAGGAAAGGAAGAAATATGAGAAAAAGAAGAAGAAAAGGAATAATATACTTATTTATTTATATATTCTTTCACTGACGTTTCCATATGCTTTAGTGATCGGCTTTGTGTATATGTGGACTGTGTGTGTGTGTGTGTGTGTGTGTGTGTGTGTGTGTGTGTGTGTGTGTGTGTGTGTGTGTGTGTGTGTGTGTGTGTGTGAGAGAGAGAGAGTGCGTGCGTGTGTGCGCGCATATGTGGGCGCTCAGACTCTTGATAGACACGCGAAAATCATAGGAAAGAGCAAGGACGAAACTAAAGTGCAGCGGCAGGAGGAGGAGGAGGAGGAGGAGGAGGAGGAGGAGGAGGAGGAGGAGGAGGAGGAGGAGGAGGAGGAGGAGGAGGAGGAAAAAGAAGAGGAAGGAAGAGGAAAAAGAGGAGGAGGAGAAGGGGGAGAAGAAGGAAGATAAAAACGGAAAGGTAAATTTAAACGAAAGAAGAATTAAGTGATGAAGCAGAAAAGAAGAAAAGGAAAAGGAAAAGAGGACGACGGAGAAAAAGAAAAAAGAAAAAAAGAAAAGAAGTAAGAGAAGAAAAAGAAAGGGAAAAGAAGAATAGAACAAAGTAGAAAAAAAGGAAAGAGGGAAGAAGAAGAAGAAGAAGAAGAAGAAAAAGAAGAAGACAGCGACTTTAAATTCGTTTCAATCAGTTGGTTACGCATTGATTTGAGAGAGAGAGAGAGAGAGAGAGAGAGAGAGAGAGAGAGAGAGAGAGAGAGAGAGAGAGAGAGAGAGAGAGAGAGAGAGAGAGAGAGAGAGAGTAACCTATCTTTCCCTCCCTACTTTTTCTCTTTTCCTCCTCTCCTTCTTTCTTTCTCCAGTACTCTCTCTCTCTCTCTCTCTCTCTCTCTCTCTCTCTCTCTCTCTCCATCCTCGTCCCTCACAAAGACCTTACATAGCTTTTTTTCCCCTTTGCTGTAGAAAGAAAATGAGATGAGGCACAGTATAATGGAGGAAAGAGGGAGGAGGAGGAGGAGGAGGAGGAGGAGGAGGAGGAGGAGGAGGAGGATTTTTTCATAAGAGGAAAGAAGAGATGGATAAGAAGGAGTAAGAAAAGGATTGGGAGGGGACGTGAGGTTAATAGGATTGATAAATATGGTATAAAGAGAGAGAGAGAGAGAGAGAGAGAGAGAGAGAGAGAGAGAGAGAGAGAGAGAGAGAGAGAGAGAGAGAGAGAGAGAGAGAGAGAGAGAGAGAGAGAGAGAGAATCTTTAGCAAAAGTAATCAGATTGTGGCTGTAACCATTGAAACGTATTTTAGCCTTCTCATAGAATATTCTCTCTCTCTCTCTCTCTCTCTCTCTCTCTTGCTTGTACATCCTCTTTAGTCCGGAAGCTGCCTGTTTGGTGTGACTCTGAGGAGGAGGAGGAGGAGGAGGAGGAGGAGGAGGAGGAGGAGGAGGAGGAGGAGTCAGGCAGAAAGACAAATGAAAGGCGGACAAGAGAGAGAGAGAGAGAGAGAGAGAGTTGAAAAATGGGAGAGGTAAAGGGAGGAGGAAGATTGAGAGGAAGACTGCAAAGGAAGAGGAATCGAAGGAAGCAAGGAATTTATTTTGAAAGACAGGAGGAGAAGAAGAAGAAGAAGAAGAAGAAGAAGAAGAAGAAGAAGAAGAAGAAGAAGGATTAGGCAGGGGGTCAATGAGGTACGAAAAAATAGTGAAAATAATATCAAAGATTAATACCTCAAGAACAACAGCAGCAACAAAAACAAGTAGTAGTAGTAGTAGTAGTAGTAGTAGTAGTAGTAGTAGTAGTAGTAGTAGTAGTAATAGAAGTAGTAGTAGTTGTATTTTTGAAGAAAGAAAAATATAGTTCTTGGATATGTTAAAGACGAAGTTAGGAAGCACTGATCCGGACAAGGTCTTTCATACTCATCCACGTCACAGCGTCGTAGTGCTTCCTTTCGGCCTTGACTTCCACTCAACTAACATTATTCTCTGCTGGGGGTTCGGCGGAAGGTCAGGGGTCACTGAGCCGCCCTCGCTGACTTCCGGGGACATGTATTCCGGCGGACGTTATATTTAATGAGACTCTTCTGCGGCAAGCCTCCCTTTGTCGTACGTCTGGCAGCGTACTGGTCCTCTGGCGTGTGGGCCTCAATGTTGCCATATTGTCGTACTCAGCTATTAATATTTCCTGACTTCCTACCCCCAAACTGTCTTCTGGGCTCCAATAACGAAACTCATTTATAGTTATCGCTAAAAGAGCTAGATTCTGATGTTTCTTGGCAATAGTTAGGCGTCAGAAACCGGTAAATACTATGCTCTGAGTACGACAATCTGGCAACGGTGCGTGTGGTACTTTTGGCAGCGGGGAGAAGATTGTGTTGGAGTTGTCGTACTGTAGGATGGTTTTAAAGGTGCTTGTGTGCTTGTGTTTTGTTATAAGCAGGAAGCTGTTGATTAAAGGTGTGTGTTTTTAAGTTTTCCTCTCTCTTCCTTTTGCTGATTGTTTTGTCATTATTTGATTGGATTTATAAGAGATGTGAGTTATTATCGTATTTTCTTTCCATCTTGTTTTTACTTCATTTGCAAAAGTTTTCGTAGTTTTCATCATGTCGAGGAAGCTGGAATGCACTCCCTTACACCTCCCTCTTCCTTCGTTTTGTATATCGGTGTTTACTTGTTCTTTTTTCCATGCTTCGTTTGCTGCTTCGTTTCGGTCATCCGTTAAGCCGGCGTTTTATATTGTGACCCGCTATAATTCTCTTATTTGTTGGCTAGATGAGTTGTTATATTATATTTCAGGATTTCCTTGTTTTCATCGTTCATTCTTTTTGTGTATTTTACCTCGTTGTTTCCACTAATGCTTCACTACTAATGAGGCTCAAGTCCTGCCCTTGTGAGTCATGTACAAACTTGCCATCAAAATGTACTGACTTAAGCGTGAGAGAGCAGCCAAACACGTAAATATGTATGTATATATACACATCATTAGGTACAGCTGGAAAATGCATATAAACAACGCACAAAGCAACACATTCATCCGTTAACTACCAAAGACAAACACTAGACAGACAGACTGGCAGATACACATATAAATAGACCTGCAACACACACACACACACACACAAACACACACCAAGCAGACGCATACAAGAGACAGAGAGAGAGCCGTGTGAGTGTGCGTGTGTGTGTATCCTTTGACGCTGCGCCACTGAACTATTCCTTTTGCTGTGGTCGATTGTTATTGGCGGAGGCGAGTCACGTGACCTAATGGCTGGTTAGTGGGGCCGCAGCACGTCCCTTTGTATTACTCCGCCGGGAACTACTTTTTGTCTTTTTATCCTTTACCTTTACGTATATTAGAGGAAGAAGTAGGAGTTTGTGATGAGAGAGAGAGAGAGAGAGAGAGAGAGAGAGAGAGAGAGAGAGAGAGAGAGAGAGAGAGAGAGAGAGAGAGAGAGAGAGAGAGAGAGTCTGTGTCTGTCTGTTTGTCTGTACTTCGGCACCAGTGAATTGGAGGTCCCTGTTCGGTTGCCAGTACGTCCCCGCCTCCTGATGACTACGGCGCCGCATGATTGGGTTTGGTCATCAGCTTTATGCAAGATTATCGATGGCGCGCCTGACACAAACCAAATGAAGCCTGATGAGTGTCGGCTCGAGCTTTTGAACTGCACAAATGAAGCACCGAGCCAATGCGATGATGCTTCGACACAAAAAGAAGAGTATTTGTTCAGTCATTTTTTAGGCTTTTTTGACGTGTTATTTTTTGTGATATGCAAAGTTTTATGTGGATTCTGTTTGTTTAGTTTTATGGCAAACAAATCGCTAAAAATAAAAATAAATGAAATAGACAAAAAAAAAAGAAGAAATCGAAAAACAAGTCTAGTTTTTCAATAATTCTTAGACTTTTTTTAGGTGTTAATGTTCCTTTTTGTGATACGCCAAGTTGTAGATAAACTAAACTTTTTTCTATCTATTTTTTTGGTCTGCATTTCATTTATTTATTTATGTATTTACTTTTCGCTGCAAAACTCGTCGCTAACAGTGAATAAATTAAATAGAGATAAAAACGTAACGAATAGTAAGGTTTTATGTCTTTTTAGTCTTCGCAACGCTGCAAAGGGGCTATTACACTGGGCAAATTTTCCGTGGATCTTCAGTCAAACCACGATTTCCGCTGGCGAGGTTTTCATCTGTTTCTTGTTATTGCTGCTGATGATGATGGTGAGTAATACCGTCGTCCTTCAGTGAAATCTACCGTAGCTTTGCAAGATCGTGGACACGTCAGAAAACCACGGAAATAGGAGAACCACGCCAGCGGAAATCGTGGTTTGACTGAGGATCCACGGAAAATTTGCCCAGTGTAATAGCCCCTTAACCCGGTAGCTGCGGGGGTCATATTTCTTAGGTTAGGGCAGGTTAGGTTAGGTTAAAGGCCCCTCTAAGTAAAATAATGAGAAAGAATCATCACTCACGCAAACCATTTCATAATATATATCAACGCATGTGTGATCAGTTTATGCATCATCTATTTTGGGAGGTTTATATCATGGCAGAAATTTGGCCCATCGCTGGTACACGGTAAAGCCACAAATTTGGCCCGTCGCTGCTACCGGGTTAACTCTGTACTCGTGTGTAACATCCCACATTTCACGCTCTGCATTCACCGTTATGTGTGTTTTTATTTTACAGGTGAACGCGTGACAAATACATTTTTCAGTTTATTTGATCGTGTTTTCAAATTTCAACATCCTCGAAATTTTGCTTTTTCATCACGTTGTAAAAATATAAATGACAAATGGAGAGAAAAAAAGGAATTTTACTTTGATTTTTACTTCGTCTTCGGCCCGTGAACGTGTGGGCGATACTTTACTGTTCAAGGACGTGGGAAGAAGGTTGGTTATGTTTGCTTTTATTTTACAGGTGATAAGTTGCGCGTAACAAATAGATTTTTCAGTTTATTTTTTCGTGTTTTGAAATTTCAACTCCCTCGAAATTTACGTTTTTCATCACTTTGTAAAAATATAAATGACAAATGGAAAGAAAGGAATTTTGCTTCTATTTTTACTTCGTCTTCGGCCCGTGAACGTGTAGACGATACCCAGCGTTGCCATATTATCGTACTCATCACATTGCCTTCTCGTTGTTTCTGACATATAACTATTGCGAAAATGAAAGAAAACCATCACTATTTAACCTTTTCAACGCTAACTTTAATTTTCGATCGTTATTTGTAAAGGTACGAGAGTTTTAGGAATGAAAATGCTTAAAATACGATGTTCAGAGTACGACAGTTTGGCATCGCTGACGATACCTTACTGTTCAAGGGCGTGGGAAGAAGCTTTGGGACATATTTTTAAACATCTCTGCGCCGAGGAACACGTAATTTACTATTCTTTCGTGGGAGTTTAGGGCATTTCCAGGGGTACTTTTATGACCCTGGTGGTAGTCTGAGCCTTCTTCTGTACCGTGAACCTAAAAGAACACTCATTAGAATTCTATTAACCTTCTTTTTGGCCTTTGGAAATAGTTGCTGTGAGGAGCGGGAGCATCTGACAATACCAACCTTTGTTTTTCTGAATGACATGGACGTAAACCTCTTATTACATCCTCTTGTTGTCCTTCTTCATCGTTCTAAGTTAGCACTGTGTCCCGGGCAAGATTCAGTTCCACTAGGACCTCACAGGCCAAAGACACGTACGTTGAATTAACTCCATTGAAGCTGAGTGGAACCATCTTATCTTCTTTTGTTATATTTTATGATACGATGATTTTAACAGCACCTGAAGGACTTGGGTTCAGTGCTTCGTGTGTTGGTGTGTGAGGGAAGGCGCCTCGTGGTGTTGCCGTGTCGTTGCGTGATCAGGGGACTCACGGACGGAAGTTACAGGTCATGCCTCTGTTGGGGAAGCCTCGGCCAGTGTCCCCGGTAAACCTCGTCCTTCCCACGGGAGTCGATAAACATGCGGGAGATGGCGAGGAGTTGAGTCGCAGCGTGCCAGTCAAGGGATCAACATTTGTGTCCTGTACGTTGTGTTTTGTCTTACGTTTGTTTGACGTGGGAATATAAGTCTTGATTTTCGAGGTCTACTTTCTGGCACTCGTCACGTTTTACTTTTTTTCGTTTTTTGGAGTTTATAACAATGGAGGCAGCCAAGGGAATAGTTAAAAAAAGGAAAAATCGTAAAGCCATGCCTCCACAAAAAGAAAAAAAAGGTTGTTTCAAAAGAATGGTCTACCTCCCTTTGTTTCAAGTCCCCCACGTCCGGTTTTGTTCCGCTGTGAATCAGAGTTTTTCGTGCATCTTTGTCAGACGGCAAGGCGTAACTTTTTTCCTGACTTCGAACACTGGTAGAAGAAAAAATGTAGGAAATCACCGTGAGTTAAGCACAGCATCTGACAATTATTTATTTTTGGATATCTTTTGCACTCACAGCTATAATTGTTTATTTTCATTTTCATTTCTAACTACTTACACCTCCGTGGTCTAGTGGTCAGCGTGCCTGGCCTCTACTCCTCGGGCGCGGGTTCGAATCCCGGCCCGGGCAGTCGGCGTGCAGCTCACCCAGCTATTCATCCTCCCTCTCGGGCTGGTCGATAAATGGGTACCTGGGGAAACCTGGGGAAGGTAAACTGTGGTAACCCGGGTGGCACACTGGCCCTGTGTCCCGGGGTAATGGGCTCCCTTCCACCACAGGCTCAAGGGCCAATGTTACGGAGATGAGCACCGAGGCCACGCGCTGCTACAGTGTATGCCCCCAACTTTACCTTTACTTTTCTAAATACAGGATAAACAAAGTCACCTCACCAGAGTATTCCACAACCATGAATGACCCACGGGACACTCTACACGACAAGAACTGTTTCCATGGCCATAAATAGCTCTAGGAAGAAGATGGATTTCTTATTTACCAATGTTTAATTCTAAATCATTCACTTGAAAGAAACGTGAACTATTTGTTTGATGTCTAAATTTCTCCAATCACAATAAATCTTCACATGGAAACAGGCGAACCGCTGAATTGTCCGCTACTCCACACACACATCGTCTCATTAAAGCAACATGAACCATTCCCTTGACGTTCCCTTGACGTAGAAATAAAACACCAAAAGACAATATAATATGCTCTATGAAAAATGAAATAAAATAACAAACCACGTAAAAAAAAGCTGGTAAGAGGGAAAATATGAAATACAAGAAAAAAAACGTGACAAAAACATGAAAAATAATACAAAATAACAAGCCAACATCCAGTGGGGATAAAAGGCAATATAAACCCGTCGGAGCAAAGCGGGGCAGCGGCAGTCAACCCGCTCAGCCGATGTAGGAGTCCGTGTGTCGCGCGGCTCCATAAATCTCCTTCGGTCCGGGACATTTGTTTGCCTGCCGCGTGAATTTCTTAAAGAGTGAGGCAGGAGGAGGAGGAGGAAGAGGAAGAAGAAGAAGAAGAAGAAGAAGAAGAAGAAGAAGAAGAAGAAGAAGAAGAAGAAGAAGAAGAAGAAGAAGAAGAAGAAGAAGAAGAAGAACAAAAACATGAGCCAGAACGAGAACAAGAAGAAGGAGACGGAGGAAGAGGAGGAGGAAGAAGAGGAAGGGGAAGCGGAAAAGGATGAGGATAAGACGGAAGAAGAGCAACAAGGAGAACGAAAAGGAATACAAGGAGAAAAAAAGAGGAGGAGGAGGAGGACGAGGAGGAGGCAGCAAAGAGGCGAGGCGAGATGCGAGTCAACAAACGGAAAGTCAAACAGAGATAGACACGACTTTGCACGCCAGTCCCCGACCCATCCCCGACCTTCTCCCGACCCTTCCCCGACCTACCACGACCTGCGCTAAACTCTCCCAGAAGAAGGAAAATGAAGACAAATAGAGTTGAGAAGAATATGAGTGAGAAATATATATTGCGAGGGACATAGCTCTTCTTCTATCTTTCCTTCTTCCCTTCTTTCCATCTTTCCTTCCGTCTTTCATCTCTTTTCTATCCTTTCTAACATCTTCCCATCCTTCCTTTCTTTCCGCCTTATCTTCTTCCTTCAATTTTTTCTATCCTCTATCTCTCCATCCTTTCGCTGTTCCTTCCTTTCTTTCCTTCCTTCCGTCTTTCATCTCTTTTCTATACTTTCTAGCATCTTCCCATCCTTCCTTTCTTTCCGCCTTATCTTCTTCCTTCAATTTTTTCTATCCTCTATCTCTCCATCCTTTCGCTGTTCCTTCCTTCCTTTCCTTCCTGCCGTCTTCCCATCCTTCTTTCCTTCCTTCCCTTAGTCCTTCCTTCTTTTCTTTTACTTTCCAATGCAAATATTTTCTTCCATTTTTTTGTGATAATCTAAACCTCATTATCGTACACTATATAAAGATTATCGTAAAGCAAGTATATATATTGTATCGTGCGTCTGACAGATTAGTTTACCATTTTTTCTATTTTTTTCAATTTGATTATTCTTCACTTATTTTTTTCTATATCATATTTTGTAGTGATTTTCCTGTTTATAATTTTTCGTCTCCCTCTGACATCTTTCCTTGTAAAGAAATTATCGTACGGTGTGAAAATTGTATCGAGACTATATTTTACATTTGCTTCATTTTTGTGTTTTATAATTTTATTCGACTACTTTTTCAATTTTTTTTCTATTTAATTCTTCTCTACTTGTTTTTTTTTCTATTTCTCTGGTTTTCCTGTTTATTTAATGTTTTCTATTCCTCTGCTGTCGTACATCATATATATCTTATCATAAAGTATGTAAACGTATCGAGAACATTGTGTCTTTGCTTCCTTTTTTGTGTGTATTATTATTTCATCCCGCTTTTTTGAGTTATAATTTTATACTACGACTTTTCGCGTCATTTCTTTCTCCCAACGTTTGTATTACTGCGCCTCGACGTGTGTGCTCTCTGCAAGGGGTCGGTTTTACGCGCTGACTTTTCTTCCTCTGAATATTTTTGTATAGTCTCCTTGCCACGTCTAATATTTTTATCCCATTTTTCCTCCTCTTCCGTTCTGTTCTTTCTCGTATTCTTCATTTTGCTTGCCTTTTCTGTTCTTTTCTCTGGACATTTGTGCTTTTCCATCCGTTTCTTCGTTTTATTTCTTTTATCCTTTATTTTGCTTTTCTTTCCTGTCTTTCTTTTGTTTTCTTTTCCCTTCCTTCTGTTTTTTTTAGTTGTTGTTTTTATGTCTTTTTATTTCCTTCTCGCTGTATCTCAGTTTTTCTATATTTCCTTTCTTTCTTTCTACTTATTGTTATTTTTCTTGCATCGTCATTAGTTTTTCTTTTTCATATCTCCTCCCTTTTCTTTCTTTCTTTTTTCTTTCTTTAATTCTTTTTTCTCATTCTTTTCCTTTTCTTTTCTTTGATTACTTCCCCTTCTCCTTTTAATATTCTCCATCCATTTCTTTTTTCTTCTCTTCTTCCTCCTCTTCTTATTGCCTTTGTTTGTTCTTTTCCCTCTTGCCTTCACCTCCGTTTCGCTCGTTCCTTCCGTCTCCCTTTTTTCCGTCTTTCTTCCCCTTCGCTCCAGGCTTCCTCCTCGCTTCTTTTCTTCCTTTCCCTTTCGTCTCGACCTCCCAGATCTCGTTCTTTTTCTTTTCTTTATTTATTTTCTTTCTGGTCTGCTTCAGCACTGCGCGCCCTCATTACGACTTGAGGAGGAGGAGGAGGAGGAAGAGGAAGAAGAGGAGGAGGAGGAGGAGGAAGAAGAGGAGGAGGAGGAGGAGTAGGAGGGAGTCATGCTATCTACATCAGACTTCCTCTTTTGATAAATGGAAAGAGGAGGAGGTGGCGAAGGAGGAGGAGGAGGAGGAGAAGGCGAAAGAGGAGAGGGCGAAGGAGGCTCGGAGGAAGAGGACGAGGACGAGGACGAGGAATAGATGGAGAAGCAGCAAAATAAAGGAGAATATTTGATGTAGGAATGTACCGATACCGATATGTCTGCTCTCTCTCTCTCTCTCTCTCTCTCTCTCTCTCTCTCTCTCTCTCTCTCTCTCTCTCTCTCTCTCTCTCTCTCTCTCTCTCTCTCTCTCTCTCTCTCTCTCTCACACACACACACACACACACACACACACAACATGGCGTAGAGCTCACAGGTGTTTGGTTTCCCTTGGTAGTTACTCTTACAAACACATCACTTGGTCTGTGCCGACGGGTTTGTTTAACTCTCTCTCTCTCTCTCTCTCTCTCTCTCTCTCTCTCTCTCTCTCTCTCTCTCTCTCTCTCTCTCTCTCTCTCTCTCTCTCTCTCTCTCTCTCTCTCTCTCTCTCTCTCTCTCTCTCTCTCTCTCTCTCTCTCTCTCTCTCTCTCTCTCCCCCTGTCCTTTAATAAGCTTACAGGCATTAGTGGTCTGCGTTCTTCGTCACAACAGTCTCCAAGCCACTTACTGTACTCCTTGAAGTAGTAGTAGTCGTAGTAGTAGTAGTAGTAGTAGTAGTGGTGGTGGTGGCGATAGTAGTAATAATAGTCGAAGGGTAATAGTACCAACATCCTATATACATCAGGATACTTTAGTTTCTCATAAAGTAGTTTTTTTTCCGCGGGACTAAAGAAGATTCATACATATTCACGCTCCCATTGGTGTGACGAAAACAGATGGTGGCGGCGGTACTTCATATACATCTTTTTTTATTGTCTTTGCGTTCCTTTGCCTCGTTAAGAAGTCAGTTGTTTTTATCTCTCCATTCTGCTCTCACTATGTTGACGAAGGTTATGGTGGTAGTGGTGGTGGTGGTGGTTGCAATGATGATAGTGGTGATGGTGGTGTCAGTACATGGCTTCTAAATAGTGGGAAAAGCCATAAGAACCACAGTGCAAGACTCCAATACGTTGATGCGAGAGGAAGAAGAAAGAAACAGTACAGAACCCTTGATTAGTTTGGTCTGCCACTGAAAACTAATTACAGGTGTAGAAACAAGTCTCCAGTATTCTAAAATGACCACAGAGAAAAATGTAGTAGTTTAAACTTTGCTACTTCCACTGAAAACAGAAGGACACAAGTAACAAATAAATAAAAAAAATACTATATTGTTCCTCTCCCTTTTTTGAGCCTGAAGGTTTTTAAGATGTAGTATTAAAAGGAGAAGAAAAACTGTTTAAAAAGCCTCTATTGTTGTAAAGAATGTATGATGGATGAGAGAGAGAGAGAACAATTTATCACCCGGAACCTATTTTCTTCTAACATGTTGGCTTGGCTTTCTGTGTTCGGGAGGTGATGGTGATGGAGGAGGAGGAGGAGGAGGAGGAGAATTGGAAGTTGTAAATGGTTCCTGATTTTTCGTGTTTACTTTTTTGTTCTATTTCTTTGTGTGTGTGTGTGTGTGTGTGTGTGTGTGTGTGTGTGTGTGTGTGTGTGTGTGTGTGTGTGTGTGTGTGTGTGTGTGTGTGTCTCCTTCACATTCGCTCACTCACCAACGCATTTTTGTCGCATCCTCAAACATTTCCATTGCACATTTCTTTCTTCTTCTATTATTTTCTTATTAGACCTTATTACTCTATTTTCTACCATCACCGCATTAGCCTGACTTTTTATATCAGTCTCCGTTTCATCGACCTCCTTTACCCCGTTTTCTCTCCCTCCTTTACCCCGTTTTCTCTCCCTCCTTTACCCCGTTTTCTCTCCCTCCTTTACCCCGTTTTCTTTCTCTCCCGCAGCTGACGGAGGCGCTGTCATTCTTGCACTACTCCTGCCACGTGATTCACCGCAACGTCACCCCCGCCTCGGTCTTCGTCACCAAGCGGGGCACGTGGAAGCTGGGCGGCCTGGAGTTTACTGGTGAGTACCCTGGGGATTAGAGGAGGAGGAAGAAGAGAAGGAGGAGGAGGAGAGAGTGTGGTGTTGATGCAAAGGTGACAGGTGTTGATACTAATTGTAAGGTAGAGTAGAAAGAATGTAGTAATTGCTGAGGGCAGAAGATGATATGTGATTATATTGGATAAGAAACGGCAAATCTTCACCCTTATAAGAGGTACATGAGGTTTGCTGTTAGTGGATTTGTGTGTGTTTTTGCTCTCCAAGGGACGGATCTCTAGCGTGTGCTCCTGAAATGATCGTACAAGCTCCATAAGGCAGGATTTTTGGCGCTGAGTGTTAGGGAAGGGTAGGAAGTTGTCGGGTTAGAGGAGTGTTGGAGTAATTCGGCAATGATGGAGTGGTGGATAAACTGCGTGTGGTGTACAAGCTCCATAAGGCAGGATCTTTGGCGCTGAGTGTTAGGGAAGGGTAGGAAGTGGTTGGGTTAGAGGAGTGGTGGATAAACTGCGTGTGGTGTACAAGCTCCATAAGGCAGGATCTTTGGCGCTGAGTGTTAGGGAAGGGTAGGAAGTTGTCGGGTTAGAGGAGTGTTGGAGTAATTCGGCAATGATGGAGTGGTGGAAAAACTGCGTGTGGTGTAGGTTGGTATTTTCAAACGCTCCCGACTCTAACATCAGCTATTTCCAAAGTCCAAAAAAGAGGTTAGTCGGGTTCTCACGAGTTTTATTCACGTTCATGGTACAGAGGTTTCGTCAGACTACCGCCAGGGTCATAAAACTATACCCATGGAAAGGTCCACAGCTCCCACGAAAGCCTTGTCAAATGTGTGTGCTTTGGTGGTGTTATGTTTACGAGGGTGTTGGGAAGGCGGGAAGTCCTGGAAAGCGTTGGAGAGGGATGGAGCGGAGGAGAGGAGAATGCTGGGAATGGAGGAAAGGGAGAACAGTGGTGGAAAAAATAAAGCTGTTATCCTGAATCAGTTACCATAAACTCTGGAACAATCTTCCTTCATCTGTATTTCCTCCTTCCTACGACTTGAACTCTTTCAAGAGGAGGGTATCAGGACACCTCTCCTCCCGAAATTGACCTCTCTTTCGGCCACCTCTTTTGATTCTTTTTTTTTTAGGAGCAGCGAGTAGCGGGCTTTTTTATTATTGTTTCATTTATTTTTTGCCCTTGAGCTGTCTCCTTTGTTGTAAAAAAAAATGTGTGGGAAATGATATAGGTAAAAAGTGTTGACAAGAATAAAATACACGTGCGATGCCAGTGACTGCAGGAAAAAAATAGATAAATGGGATAAACTCAATTACTATGGATAAATAAACTTCAACAAGAGGGAAAAGAAACCGAAAATGGCACATAATGACCCACAATAAATGAGATAAGCTTCACATTGCAAGCGAATAACTCACTTTCCATCTGGTGAGCCTCAGTGATACATGATATATGACAACATGAAGTGGGCGGGGAAGTGGAGGAGGACGTTTGAGTATAATAGGGAGGAACATGAGGAGAATAGGAGGAGGAGGAGGAGGAGGAGGAGGAGGAGGGAAGATCCATATGGAGAAGCCAGCATTGTTGACAAAACGTGAGCTAGGAATGGTAAGGTGCTTGAAGATAGATAGATAGGGTTAGGTAGATAGATACATGGATACATAGATAGTTAATAGATCAGTAATTAGATAAGTAGAAAGCGAACTTATTCTTCGGTTAAATAGGTATTATGAGACACTGTGGCTTCTTACATCAGCTATTTCTAAAGGTCAAAGAGAGGGTCAGTCGGGTTCTAATGAGTGTTTCTTCAGGTTCACGGTACAGGAGAAGGGTCAGACTACCACCAGGGTCATAAAACTACTCCTGGAAATGCCCACAACTCCTACGAAAGCCTTGGCGAATATGTGTTCTTGGACGGCGAAATGTCTTAAAATACGACCCGTAGTTAATATTCTTCATCAACAGTTTAAAAAATAAGTTTATATATTAATGAAGGGAGGACGAACATGAATAAAGTTGGTATGAGAAGGAGAGATTGAGTGAGGGCAGTGAATGACATAAAGAGATAGATAGATAGATCGATAGATAGGGTTAAGTAGATAAACACATGGATAAATAGATAGATAGATTAATAGATCAACAATTAGATAGGTAGAAATCGAACTTATTCTTCGGTTAATATTCTTCATCAACAGCTTAAAAAAAAAATCATATACTAACTGAAAGAGAACATGAAAAAAAGATGGAATGAAAAGAGATTGAATGAAGGCAGTGAATGAGAGAAAAATGGAGGTAGGTTAGAAGGCAGTGAGGATCAAAGGGATTGAGTAAACGAGGGAGATGAAGATTGAGTTTGGGAATGATGAAGTTAAAGATGATGGGAGGCAAAGAACGAGGAAAAGATTGAGAGTGGAAAGAACGGAGTCAAAGAATAGTATAGACATTCAAACTCTCTTTCGGCCACCTCTTTGGATTCTTTTTAGGAGCAGCAAGTTGCGGTCTTTTTTTATTATTGTTTCCTTTTGATGTGCCCTTGAGCTGTCTTCTTTGTTGTAAAAATAAAAACCTGTGAACATTTATCATTAGTACGTTGACATAACAGCTCAGTCTTATCGCCGTCGTGCCCTGAACTCCAAGGGGCTGCTGTATGTCACTTCTGAGCTCTGAAGAAGAGGGAAGAACTTTTTATCCTTCTTTTTTACGTCTACGCCTATAGCAATGGTAGGCTTGCTTGAGGGGCCTGAATGGTACTCGGCCCCATCCCGTCATGGCACAGGCAAGTGTTTATAGTGGCGCCATCTTCTCTTGCCTCAAGTTGCCCCCCGGAACTCGTTCTTGATTCACTTGGACGGTTTCCTCTAGAGTCCGGGTTGATGGGTGGTCTTCAGAACAGCATGTGGGTAGTTTTAAGCCACTCGGCGGTGACTGAAAAATCCGAGGTGGTAGCGTGGGGACTCGAACTCGCGTCGTCCATCACGCGGTGAATGTGGGCCCAGCACGCTACCACTCAGCCACCGCCTACTACTGTTGTCTTCAGCCACGTTTGATCCCTCTCGTCCCATCTCTTCTCTTTTGTCTTCTCGGTTTCGTCCTTCATGATCTCATATCCTCATCTCCCTTTCCCTCTCCTCTCCCCTTTCCTTCCACCCCAATCCAGTTAGTTGAGTATATGATTCTTTTTATGTCTGTGGTTAATGTATCCAAAGTTTCCAATCTTGTGTGTTGTGTCGTCATCTTGTTCTTTCTCTTAGCTTTTATCTTATTTCCATTTTTTATCTCCCTATCTCATATCATCATCTCCTTTTCCCTCTCCTCTCCCCTTTCCTTCCACCCCAATCCAGTTAGTTGAGTATATGATTCTTTTTATGTCTGTGGTTAATGTATCCAAAGTTTCCAATCTTGTGTGTTGTGTCGTAATCTTTTTCTTTCTCCTAACTTTTATCTTATTTTCATTTATCTCCTTTTTTTTTCTTTGCTCTCCCGTCCTTTCTTATCCTTAAACGCACACTTGGGTGGGTACATTTAATCTATTTTACAATCCCGTACTGTGTAGCGACAATATTTTTATTTCTCTTACCCTCAATCATCTCCCTTTCCTTCTGTCATATTTTTTCAATCCCACAGTGTATAGCGTCATAATCTTGCCCCTTCTATCTTCTACTTCTCCCTCCTGTCTCCCCTTTTCGTTTCCCCCCTAAATCTGTCATCTGAGTGTATACATTTCTTATATTTTCTCTACTGATTGTATGCCCTAATTTACAATCCCGTACTGTGTAGCGCCAGCAACTCTTCCTACTCTCCCTCCCTCTCCCTCCTCTCCCTTCCCCTCCACCAACAAGACCGGGGCTGATTACCTTAAAATATTCATGTTTTGTTAAGTGGCAATTACACTGCTCATATTAATGCCGGGTCAGGTGTTATGTTAATGAACGAGTGATTAAGGGGCGTCGGGGCAAGGTGACAAGCGGCGCTGGTGGTGGTGGTGATTGTTGGTGGGGTTGGTGATGCTGTTATTGTTAATTGTTGTTATTGTTAGTATTGTATGTTTTGCTATCATTGTTATTCTTGTTCTTGTTGCTGTTGTTCATGGTTTGCTTGGTAGATATATAGATAAATACATAGATAGATAAATATAAAAATAATATAGATAGATAGAAATTCAGAGAAAGAGAATGAGAGACAGACAGATACAGAAACACAGAGAGAGGAGAAGAAGGAGGAGAGAGAAGAGCAGAGGGAGTAGAGGATATTTCAAGGCAAATTTCAGAGAGGAAGTTGTTAATCTCAGGGAAAAAAAAAATCGAAAATATTGGAAGCGACGAACACGTAGGAGGATGCGACGAAGGGGTAAAAAAAAAATAAGAAGGTTAGGGAGGCAACGTAGGGAGGGAAGGGAGGAGGGAGAGGGAGAAAGATAGAGGGAGAAGGAATTAGGAAAGAAGGAAGTTAGGCAACGTAGGGAGGGAAGAGAGGAGGAAAAGGGAGAAAGATAGAGGGAGAAGGAATTAGGAAAGAAGGAAGTTAGGAAGGAAGGAAGGAAGGAAGGAAAAAACGGAAAGGAAGGAAGGAAGAAACGGAGAGGAAGGAAGGAAGGAAGAAAGGTATGAAGGACTAAAAGAGGGAAGGAATATGGGAAGTAAAAAGAAAAAAAATGAAAGAGGAGTAAATGGTAGTAGTAGTAGTAGTAATAGTAGTAGTAGTAGTAGTAGTAGTAGTAGTAGTAGTAGTAGTAGAAGTGGCAGTAGTGGCAGTTGATCTTGTTATCTTGCGAAGGTTGTTGTTGTTGCTGTTGCTGTTGTTGTTATTGTTGTTGTTTTTATTGTTGCTGTTCTTGTTGTTATTGTTACTCATCGTCGTTCCCGTCATCGTCTACGCACGGAAAAAAAAAAGTCATATTATTATTATTATTTTCCTTGTTTCATCTCGGACGCTTTTTCTCCCCCCGCGCTCGGGCAATATTTGGGACGCGA